>NC_091285.1:671230906-671460906 GCF_032444005.1 Ranitomeya imitator | reverse complement strand
TCTGTCTATGAGCTTCCTCTGGTGGATGTGAGTGGGGCTGCGGCTTCTGAGTTTCCTTCCTCAGGTGTCGAAGTTAAGTCGTTAGGTGCTGCTCTATTTAACTCCACCTAGTTCTTTGTTCCTGGCCTCCAGTCAATGTTCCAGTATTGGTCTTGCTCTCTCCTGGATCATTCTTGTGGCCTGTCTGCCCTGCATAAGCTAAGTTTTGCTTGTGTTACTTTTGTTTGCTTTTTTTTCTGTCCAGCTTGCTATATTGGTTTTTCTTGCTTGCTGGAAGCTCTGAGACGCAGAGGGAGCACCTCCGTACAGTTAGTCGGTGCGGAGGGTCTTTTTGCGTCCTCTGCGTGGTTGTTTGTAGGTTTTTGTGCTGACTGCAAAGCTATCTTTCCTATCCTCGGTCTATTCAGTAAGTCGGGCCTCACTTTGCTAAAATCTATTTCATCTCTGTGTTTGTATTTTCATCTTTACTCACAGTCATTATATGTGGGGGGCTGCCTTTTCCTTTGGGGAATTTCTCTGAGGCAAGGTAGGCTTATTTTTCTATCTTCAGGGCTAGCTAGTTTCTCAGGCTGTGCCCGAGGCGCCTAGGTCTGGTCAGGAGCGCTCCACGGCTACCTCTAGTGTGGTATGATAGGATTAGGGATTGCGGTCAGCAGAGTTCCCACGTCTCAGAGCTCGTCCTATGTTATTAACTATCAGGTCACTTTGTGTGATCTTAACCACTAGGTCCATTGTGGTTCTGAATCACCAGTTCATAACAGTACTGGAGGCCCAAAGTACTAATGCTTCTCATTAGAGGGAAAAGAGAAGTTCTGAGACCATTTTTTTTTCTCTGCACTGTGTTTTGTCTTTCTTTTCCCCTAGACATTTGGGTGGTTCAGGACACAGGTGTAGTGATGGACATTAAAGGTCTGTCTTCTTGTGTGGATCATCTCACAGCAAGAGTACAAAATATTCAAGACTTTGTGGTTCAGAATTCTATGTTAGAACCAAGAATTCCTATTCCTGATTTGTTTTCTGGAGATATAGCTAAGTTTCTGAGTTTTAAAAATAATTGTAAACTGTTTCTGGCTTTGAAACCCCGCTCCTCTGGTGACCCAGTTCAACAAGTTAAGATCATTATTTCTTTATTACGTGGCGACCCTCAAGACTGGGCATTTTCCCTTGCGCCAGGAGATCCTGCATTATGTAATATTGATGCGTTTTTTCTGGCGCTCGGATTGCTTTATGATGAACCTAATTCAGTGGATCAGGCAGAGAAAAATTTGCTGGCTCTGTGTCAGGGTCAGGATGAGGTAGAGATATATTGTCAGAAGTTTAGGAAGTGGTCTGTGCCTACTCAATGGAATGAATGTGCGCTGGCAGCAATTTTCAGAAAGGGTCTCTCTGAAGCCCTTAAGGATGTCATGGTGGGATTTCCTATGCCTGCTGGTCTGAATGAGTCTATGTCTTTGGCCATTCAGATCGATCGACGCTTGCGTGAGCGTAAAACTGTGCACCATTTGGCGGTATTATTTGAGCATAACCCTGAGCCTATGCAATGCGATAGGACTTTGACCAGAGCTGAACGGCAAGAACACAGACGTCAGAATGGGCTGTGTTTTTACTGTGGTGATTCCACTCATGCTATCTCCGATTGTCCTAAGCGCACTAAGCGGTTCGCTAGGTCTGCCACCATTGGTACGGTACAGTCGAAATTTCTTTTGTCCGTTACTTTGATCTGCTCTTTGTCATCCTATTCTGTCATGGCATTTGTGGATTCAGGCGCTGCCCTGAATTTGATGGACTTGGAGTTTGCTAGGCGCTGTGGGTTTTTCTTGGAGCCCTTGCAGTGTCCGATTCCATTGAGAGGAATTGATGCTACGCCTTTGGCCAAGAATAAGCCTCAGTACTGGACCCAACTGACCATGTGCATGGCTCCTGCGCATCAGGAGGATATTCGCTTTTTGGTGTTGCATAATCTGCATGATGTGGTCGTGTTGGGGTTGCCATGGCTACAAGTCCATAACCCAATATTGGATTGGAAATCAATGTCTGTGTCCAGCTGGGGTTGTCAGGGGGTACATGGTGATGTTCCACTTCTGTCTATTTCATCATCCACCCCTTCTGAGGTCCCAGAGTTCTTGTCGGATTACCGGGATGTATTTGATGAGCCCAAGTCCAGTGCCCTACCTCCGCATAGGGATTGCGATTGTGCTATCGATTTGATTCCTGGTAGTAAGTTTCCTAAAGGTCGACTGTTTAATTTGTCTGTGCCTGAGCACGCCGCTATGCGGAGTTACGTAAAGGAATCCTTGGAGAAGGGTCATATTCGCCCGTCGTCGTCGCCATTGGGAGCAGGGTTCTTTTTTGTGGCCAAGAAGGATGGTTCGCTGAGACCTTGTATTGATTACCGCCTTCTAAATAAAATCACAGTCAAATTTCAGTACCCCTTGCCGCTGCTGTCTGATTTGTTTGCTCGGATTAAGGGGGCTAGTTGGTTCACCAAGATAGATCTTCGTGGTGCGTATAATCTTGTGCGCATTAAACAGGGCGATGAATGGAAAACTGCATTTAATACGCCCGAGGGCCATTTTGAGTGCCTGGTTATGCCATTCGGGCTTTCTAATGCTCCATCAGTATTTCAGTCCTTTATGCATGACATCTTCCGAGAGTACCTGGATAAATTCCTGATTGTATACTTGGATGATATTTTGGTCTTCTCGGATGATTGGGAGTCTCACGTGAAGCAGGTTAGAATGGTGTTCCAGGTCCTGCGTGCGAATTCTTTGTTTGTGAAGGGGTCAAAGTGTCTCTTTGGTGTTCAGAAGGTTTCATTTTTGGGTTTCATTTTTTCCCCTTCTACTATCGAGATGGACCCTGTTAAAGTTCAGGCCATTTATGATTGGACTCAGCCGACATCTCTGAAGAGTCTGCAAAAGTTCCTGGGCTTTGCTAATTTGTATCGTCGCTTCATCAATAATTTTTCTAGTATTGCTAAACCGTTGACTGATTTAACCAAGAAGGGTGCTGATGTGGTCAATTGGTCTTCTGCTGCTGTGGAAGCTTTTCAGGAGTTGAAGCGTCGTTTTTCTTCTGCCCCTGTGTTGTGCCAACCAGATGTTTCGCTCCCGTTCCAGGTCGAGGTTGATGCTTCTGAGATTGGAGCAGGGGCTGTTTTGTCGCAAAGAAGTTCTGATGGCTCGGTAATGAAACCATGCGCCTTCTTTTCCAGGAAGTTTTCGCCTGCTGAGCGTAATTATGATGTTTGCAATCGAGAGTTGCTGGCCATGAAGTGGGCATTCGAGGAGTGGCGTCATTGGCTTGAAGGAGCTAAGCATCGCGTGATGGTCTTGACTGATCACAAGAACTTGACTTATCTCGAGTCTGCCAAACGGTTGAATCCTAGACAGGCTCGTTGGTCGCTGTTTTTCTCCCGTTTTGACTTTGTGGTTTCGTACCTTCCGGGCTCTAAAAATGTGAAGGCTGATGCCCTGTCTAGGAGTTTTGTGCCCGACTCTCCGGGTTTGCCTGAGCCGGCGGTTATTCTCAAAGAGGGGGTAATTTTGTCTGCCATCTCCCCTGATTTGCGGCGGGTGCTGCAAAAATTTCAGACTAATAAACCTGACCGTTGCGCAGCGGAGAAACTGTTTGTCCCTGATAAATGGACGAGTAGAGTTATCTCTGAGGTTCATTGTTCGGTGTTGGCTGGTCATCCTGGAATCTTTGGTACCAGAGATTTGGTGGCTAGATCCTTTTGGTGGCCGTCTCTGTCGCGGGATGTGCGTTCGTTTGTGCAGTCCTGTGGGATTTGTGCTCGGGCTAAGCCCTGCTGTTCTCGTGCCAGTGGGTTGCTTTTGCCCTTGCCGGTCCCGAAGAGGCCCTGGACACATATCTCTATGGATTTTATTTCGGATCTCCCCGTCTCTCAAAAAATGTCGGTCATTTGGGTGGTTTGTGATCGCTTCTCTAAGATGGTCCATTTGGTACCCTTGTCTAAATTGCCTTCCTCCTCTGATTTGGTGCCATTGTTTTTCCAGCATGTGGTTCGTTTACATGGCATTCCGGAGAACATCGTTTCTGACAGAGGTTCCCAGTTTGTTTCGAGGTTTTGGCGAGCCTTTTGTGCTAGGATGGGCATTGATTTGTCTTTTTCCTCGGCTTTCCATCCTCAGACAAATGGCCAGACTGAACGAACCAATCAGACCTTGGAAACATATCTGAGATGTTTTGTTTCTGCTGATCAGGATGATTGGGTGTCCTTTTTGCCTTTGGCTGAGTTCGCCCTTAATAATCGGGCCAGCTCGGCTACTTTGGTTTCGCCATTTTTCTGCAATTCTGGTTTTCCATCCTCGTTTCTCTTCAGGGCAGGTTGAGTCTTCAGACTGTCCTGGTGTGGATACTGTGGTGGATAGGTTGCAGCAGATTTGGACTCATGTAGTGGACAATTTGACATTGTCCCAGGAGAAGGCTCAACGTTTCGCTAACCGCAGGCGCTGTGTGGGTCCCCGACTTCACGTTGGGGATTTGGTTTGGTTGTCGTCTCGTTATATTCCTATGAAGGTTTCCTCTCCTAAGTTTAAGCCTCGTTTCATTGGTCCGTATAGGATTTCTGAGGTTCTTAATCCTGTGTCTTTTCGTTTGACCCTTCCAGCTTCTTTTTCCATCCATAATGTATTCCATAGGTCATTGTTGCGGAGATACGTGGCACCTGTGGTTCCATCCGTTGATCCTCCTGCCCCGGTTTTGGTTGAGGGGGAGTTGGAGTATATAGTGGAGAAGATTTTGGATTCTCGTATTTCGAGACGGAAACTCCAGTACCTGGTTAAGTGGAAGGGTTATGGTCAGGAAGATAATTCCTGGGTCTTTGCCTCTGATGTTCATGCTGCCGATCTGGTTCGTGCCTTTCATTTGGCTCATCCTGGTCGGCCTGGGGGCTCTGGTGAGGGTTCGGTGACCCCTCCTCAAGGGGGGGGGTACTGTTGTGAATTCTGTGGTCAAGCTTCCTCCTGTGGTCATGAGTGGTACTTCGGCTGGTTCTGTCTATGAGCTTCCTCTGGTGGATGTGAGTGGGGCTGCGGCTTCTGAGTTTCCTTCCTCAGGTGACGAAGTTAAGTCGTTAGGTGCTGCTCTATTTAACTCCACCTAGTTCTTTGTTCCTGGCCTCCAGTCAATGTTCCAGTATTGGTCTTGCTCTCTCCTGGATCGTTCTTGTGGCCTGTCTGCCCTGCATAAGCTAAGTTTTGCTTGTGTTACTTTTGTTTGCTATTTTTTCTGTCCAGCTTGCTATATTGGTTTTTCTTGCTTGCTGGAAGCTCTGAGACGCAGAGGGAGCACCTCCGTACCGTTAGTCGGTGCGGAGGGTCTTTTTGCGCCCTCTGCGTGGTTGTTTGTAGGTTTTTGTGCTGACTGCAAAGCTATCTTTCCTATCCTCGGTCTATTCAGTAAGTCGGGCCTCACTTTGCTAAAATCTATTTCATCTCTGTGTTTGTATTTTCATCTTTACTCACAGTCATTATATGTGGGGGGCTCCCTTTTCCTTTGGGGAATTTCTCTGAGGCAAGGTAGGCTTATTTTTCTATCTTCAGGGCTAGCTAGTTTCTCAGGCTGTGCCCGAGGTGCCTAGGTCTGGTCAGGAGCGCTCCACGGCTACCTCTAGTGTGGTGTGATAGGATTAGGGATTGCGGTCAGCAGAGTTCCCACGTCTCAGAGCTCGTCCTATGTTATTAGTAACTATCAGGTCACTTTGTGTGCTCTTAACCACTAGGTCCATTGTGGTTCTGAATCACCAGTTCATAACAGATACTAGAACCATATACTGACTTCTTTGGTAAACTGTTGTGAGCAGGCTATGGGTTTAAGAGCAATTCGCTGACTCCTATAGGAAAGTTTTGGGAAAATGCTTTATGCTCTGTAACCATACACTGACTTCTATGGAGGAACATTGTGAGCAGGCTCTGTCGCCTAAAACCGTAGACTGACTACTATGAGAGAGTACTGTGGGCATACTCTGGGTCCAAGAACCGTGCACTGACTGACTATGGGAGAGTGTTGTGAGCATGCTATATGTTTTAGAATCATGCACTGACATCTATGGGAGATATGTGAGTAGGCTCGGAGTTTGAGAGCAATACAGTGTCCTCTATGGGAAAGTGCTGTGAATAGGCTCTAGATCTGAGAGCCATATATTAACTTCTATGGGAGAGTGATGTGAGCATGCTCTGATTCCTAGATCCATACATTAACTTCTTTGGGAGAGTGTTGTGATTAAGCTCTGTGTCTAAGAACTATACACTGATATCTGTTGGAAATTCTTGTGAGCATGCTCTGGGTCCAAGAACCATGCACTGACTTCTGTGGGAGAGTGTTGGGAGAATGTTCTGTGTCCTAGAACCATACATAGAATTCTATGGGAGAGTGCTGTGAGCATGCTTTGTGTCATACACAGTAATGGCTGTGCATCCTCTATATTTGGGTGGGCTGCGCAGTGAGGACATTCTGTGGTCTGAGGCTTTGGGGTGATAGTTGTGATACGCAGAGGACGTGGCTCAGCAGCTGTCGGGACACTCGTGGCCTTTTCCGTGTAATATAGGGGCAGCGGCCGGTTCATTAATGAATACGGAGATTTTATGGCCCCTGAGCGGCAGGTGTCAGACATTGCAGTCTGAGGCCGAGGCCATAAACACAAGTGATGGTTCCTAAGAACCCGAGGAGTCAGGATGACGCAGATTGGGGTAATGGCAGGTCTGAATGGCGCCAAGAAGCCTCAGTCACATATATGACATCCGGGGACAGTGAATACAAGATCCAGGGCTAATCACTGACGGCGGTGTCCACATGAATAGTACACCTGATAGACCAAGCAACAGGTGTGGCCGAGAGTGTGACAGCTCAGTGTTATCATAGGGACAGGGGAGTGTGTGTGACAGCTCAGTGTTATCATAGGGACAGGGGAGTGTGTGTGACAGCTCAGTGTTATCATAGGGACACGGGAGTGTGTGTGACAGCTCAGTGTTATCATAGGGACACGGGAGTGTGTGTGACAGCTCAGTGTTATCATAGGGACAGGGGAGTGTGTGTGACAGCTCAGTGTTATCATAGGGACAGGGGAGTGTGTGTGACAGCTCAGTGTTATCATAGGGACAGGGGAGTGTGTGTGACAGCTCAGTGTTATCATAGGGACAGGGGAGTGTATGTGACAGATCAGTGTTATCATAGGGACACGGGAGTGTGTGTGACAGCTCAGTGTTATCATAGGGACAGGGGAGTGTGTGTGACAGCTCATTGTTATCATAGGGACACGGGAGTGTGTGTGACAGCTCAGTGTTATCATAGGGACAGGGGAGTGTGTGTGACAGCTCAGTGTTATCATTGGGACAGGGGAGAGTGTGTGACAGCTCAGTGTTATCATAGGGACACGGGAGTGTGTGTGACAGCTCAGTGTTATCATAGGGACAGGGGAGTGTGTGTGACAGCTCAGTGTTATCATAGGGACAGGGGAGTGTGTGTGACAGCTCAGTGTTATCATAGGGACAGGGGAGTGTGTGTGACAGCTCAGTGTTATCATAGGGACAGGGGAGTGTATGTGACAGATCAGTGTTATCATAGGGACACGGGAGTGTGTGTGACAGCTCAGTGTTATCATAGGGACAGGGGAGTGTGTGTGACAGCTCAGTGTTATCATTGGGACAGGGGAGTGTGTGTGACAGCTCATTGTTATCATAGGGACACGGGAGTGTGTGTGACAGCTCAGTGTTATCATAGGGACAGGGGAGTGTGTGTGACAGCTCAGTGTTATCATAGGGACACGGGAGTGTGTGTGACAGCTCAGTGTTATCATTGGGACAGGGGAGTGTGTGACAGCTCAGTGTTATCATTGGGACAGGGGAGTGTGTGTGACAGCTCAGTGTTATCATAGGGACACGGGAGTGTGTGTGACAGCTCAGTGTTATCATTGGGACACGGGAGTGTGTGTGACAGCTCAGTGTTATCATAGGGACACGGGAGTGTGTGTGACAGCTCAGTGTTATCATAGGGACACGGGAGTGTGTGTGACAGCTCAGTGTTATCATTGGGACAGGGGAGAGTGTGTGACAGCTCAGTGTTATCATAGGGACAGGGGAGTGTGTGACAGCTCAGTGTTATCATTGGGACAGGGGAGTGTGTGTGACAGCTCAGTGTTACCATAGGGACACGGGAGTGTGTGTGACAGCTCAGTGTTATCATTGGGACACGGGAGTGTGTGTGACAGCTCAGTGTTATCATAGGGACACGGGAGTGTGTGACAGCTCAGTGTTATCATAGGGACACGGGAGTGTGTGTGACAGCTCAGTGTTATCATTGGGACAGGGGAGAGTGTGTGACAGCTCAGTGTTATCATAGGGACAGGGGAGTGTGCGTGACAGCTCAGTGTTATCATAGGGACAGGGGAATGTGCGTGACAGCTCAGTGTTATCATAGGGACAGGGGAGTGTGTGTGACAGCTCAGTGTTATCATAGGGACACAGGAGTGTGTGACAGCTCAGTGTTATCATAGGGACAGGGGAGTGTGCGTGACAGCTCAGTGTTATCATAGGGACAGGGGAGTGTGCGTGACAGCTCAGTGTTATCATAGGGACAGGGGAATGTGCGTGACAGCTCAGTGTTATCATAGGGACAGGGGAGTGTGTGTGACAGCTCAGTGTTATCATAGGGACACAGGAGTGTGTGACAGCTCAGTGTTATCATAGGGACACGGGAGAGTGTGTGACAGCTCAGTGTTATCATAGGGACAGGGGAGTGTGTGTGACAGCTCAGTGTTATCATAGGGACAGGGGAGTGTGTGTGACAGCTCAGTGTTATCATAGGGACACGGGAGTGTGTGTGACAGCTCAGTGTTATCATAGGGACACGGGAGAGTGTGTGACAGCTCAGTGTTATCATAGAGACAGGGGAGTGTGCGTGACAGCTCAGTGTTATCATAGGGACAGGGGAATGTGCGTGACAGCTCAGTGTTATCATAGGGACAGGGGAGTGTGTGTGACAGCTCAGTGTTATCATAGGGACACAGGAGTGTGTGACAGCTCAGTGTTATCATAGGGACACGGGAGAGTGTGTGACAGCTCAGTGTTATCATAGGGACAGGGGAGTGTGTGTGACAGCTCAGTGTTATCATAGGGACAGGGGAGTGTGTGTGACAGCTCAGTGTTATCATAGGGACACGGGAGTGTGTGTGACAGCTCAGTGTTATCATAGGGACACGGGAGTGTGTGACAGCTCAGTTTTATCATAGGGACACTGGAGTGTGTGACAGCTCATTGTTATCATAGGGACACGGGAGTGTGTGTGACAGCTCAGTGTTATCATAGGGACAGGGGAGAGTGTGTGACAGCTCAGTGTTATCATAGGGACAGGGGAGAGTATGTGACAGCTCAGTGTTATCATAGGGACAGGGGAGTGTGTGTGACAGCTCAGTGTTATCATAGGGACAGGGGAGAGTGTGTGACAGCTCAGTGTTATCATAGGGACAGGGGAGAGTGTGTGACAGCTCAGTGTTATCATAGGGACAGGGGAGAGTATCTGACAGCTCAGTGTTATCATAGGGACAGGGGAGTGTGTGTGACAGCTCAGTGTTATCATAGGGACAGGGGAGAGTGTGTGACAGCTCAGTGTTATCATAGGGACAGGGGAGTGTGTGTGACAGCTCAGTGTTATCATAGGGACACGGGAGTGTGTGTGACAGCTCAGTGTTATCATAGGGACACGGGAGTGTGTGTGACAGCTCAGTGTTATCATAGGGACAGGGGAGAGTGTGTGACAGCTCAGTGTTATCATAGGGACAGGGGAGTGTGTGTGACAGCTCAGTGTTATTTTAGGGACAGGGGAGAGTGTGTGACAGCTCAGTGTTATTATAGGGACAGGGGAGTGTGTGTGACAGCTCAGTGTTATCATAGGGACACGGGAGTGTGTGTGACAGCTCAGTGTTATCATAGGGACACGGGAAGGTGTGTGACAGCTCAGTGTTATCATAGGGACACGGGAGTGTGTGACAGCTCAGTGTTATCATAGGGACACGGGAGTGTGTGTGACAGCTCAGTGTTATCATAGGGACAGGGGAGTGTGTGTGACAGCTCAGTGTTATCATAGGGACACGGGAGTGTGTGACAGCTCAGTGTTATCATAGGGACACGGGAGTGTGTGTGACAGCTCAGTGTTATCATAGGGACAGGGGAGAGTGTGTGACAGATCAGTGTTATCATAGGGACAGGGGAGAGTATGTGACAGCTCAGTGTTATCATAGGGACAGGGGAGTGTGTGACAGCTCAGTGTTATCATAGGGACACGGGAGTGTGTGTGACAGCTCAGTGTTATCATAGGGACAGGGGAGAGTGTGTGACAGCTCAGTGTTATCATAGGGACAGGGGAGAGTGTGTGACAGCTCAGTGTTATCATAGGGACAGGGGAGAGTGTGTGACAGCTCAGTGTTATCATAGGGACACGGGAGTGTGTTTGACAGCTCAGTGTTATCATAGGGACAGGGGAGAGTGTTTGACAGCTCAGTGTTATCATAGGGACAGGGGAGAGTGTGTGACAGCTCAGTGTTATCATAGGGACAGGGGAGAGTGTTTGACAGCTCAGTGTTATCATAGGGACAGGGGAGTGTGTGTGACAGCTCAGTGTTATCATATGGACAGGAGAGTGTGTGTGACAGCTCAGTGTTATCATAGGGACAGGGGAGAGTGTGTGACAGTTCAGTGTTATCATAGGGACAGGGGAGAGTGTTTGACAGCTCAGTGTTATCATAGGGACAGGGGAGTGTGTGTGACAGCTCAGTGTTATCATATGGACAGGAGAGTGTGTGTGACAGCTCAGTGTTATCATAGGGACAGGGGAGTGTGTTTGACAGCTCAGTGTTATCATAGGGACACTGAAGTGTGTGTGACAGCTCAGTGTTATCATAGGGACAGGGGAGAGTGTTTGACAGCTCAGTGTTATCATAGGGACAGGGGAGAGTGTGTGACAGCTCAGTGTTATCATAGGGACAGGGGAGTGTGTGTGACAGCTCAGTGTTATCATAGGGACAGGGGAGAGTGTGTGACAGCTCAGTGTTATCATAGGGACAGGGGAGAGTGTGTGACAGCTCAGTGTTATCATAGGGACAGGGGAGAGTGTTTGACAGCTCAGTGTTATCATAGGGACAGGGGAGTGTGTGTGACAGCTCAGTGTTATCATATGGACAGGAGAGTGTGTGTGACAGCTCAGTGTTATCATAGGGACACGGGAGTGTGTGTGACAGCTCAGTGTTATCATAGGGACAGGGGAGAGTGTTTGACAGCTCAGTGTTATCATAGGGACACGGGAGTGTGTGTGACAGCTCAGTGTTATCATAGGGACAGGGGAGAGTGTGTGACAGCTCAGTGTTGTCATAGGGACAGCGGAGTGTGTGTGACAGCTCAGTGTTATCATAGGGACAGGGGAGTGTGTGTGACAGCTCATTGTTATCATAGGGACACGGGAGTTTGTGTGACAGCTCAGTGTTATCATAGGGACACGGGAGAGTGTGTGACAGCTCAGTGTTATCATAGGGACACGGGAGTGTGTGCGACAGCTCAGTGTTATCATAGGGACAGGGGAGAGTGTGTGACAGCTCAGTGTTATCATAGGGATACGGGAGTGTGTGTGACAGCTCAGTGTTATCATAGGGACACAAGAGTGTGTGTGACAGCTCAGTGTTATCATAGGGACACAGGAGTGTGTGTGACAGCTCAGTGTTATCGTAGGGATACGAGAGTGTGTATGACAGGTCAGTGTTATCATAGGAACAGTGTACTGTTACAGTGGCATCTGTGGCTGTTACATTGTTATGGTGCCATCTGTTGCTGGTACATTGTTATGGTGCCATCTGTTGCTGGTACATTGTTATGGTGACATCTGTGGCTGGTACATTGTTATGGTGACATCTGTGGCTGGTACATTGTTATGGTGCCATCTGTTGCTGGTACATTGTTATGGTGCCATCTGTTGCTGGTACATTGTTATGGTGACATCTGTGGCTGGTACATTGTTATGGTGACATCTGTGGCTGGTACATTGTTATGGTGACATCTGTGGCTGGTACATTGTTATGGTGGGATCTGTGGCTGGTACATTGTTATGGTGGCCTCTGTGGCTGGTATATTGTTACGGTGACATCTGTGGCTAGTGCACTGTTATGGTGGCATGTGTGGCTGGTACACTGTTATGGTGACATCTTTGGCTGGTACACTGTTATGGTGGCATCTGTGGCTGGTACATTGTTATGGTGACATCTTTGGCTGGTACACTGTTATGGTGACATCTGTGACTGGTACATTGTTATGGTGCCATCTGTGGCTGGTACATTGTTATGGTGCCATCTGTGGCTGGTACATTGTTATGGTGACATCTGTTGCTGGTACATTGTTATGGTGACATCTGTGGCTCGTACATTGTTATGGTGACATCTGTGGCTCGTACATTGTTATGGTGGCATCTGTCGCTGGTACATTATTATGGTGGCATCTGTGGCTGGTATATTGTTTTGGTGGCATCTGTGGCTGCTATATTGTTATGGTGGCATCTGTGGCTGGTATATTGTTATGGTGGTTTCTGTGGCTGGTACATTGTTATGGTGCCATCTGTGACTGGTACATTGTTATGGTGCCATCTGTGGCTGGTAGATTGTTATGGTGACATCTGTGGCTGGTACATTGTTATGGTGGCACCTGTGGCTTGTACATTGTTATGGTGGCATCTGTGGCTGATATATTGTTATGGTGACATTTGGTTTGTCAGTGAAGGACGCTGGTTGAAGATGGCAAATGTCGCCATGAACTACACTGAATGCATAATTCCTGTATAAGAGGAGGCAGAGGTCGCCATAGCAACCATGAACAATAACACGGGTTCTCGGGTAGATGCAGTGGCCACAAGGCCGTACAGAAGGCCGGGGCCGACAGTCACACACACTGCTCACTCATGGAGGAATCTGTGCTGTCTCCATAGATATGTAACAGATTCGGAGAAAACGCCGTCACCCCCATAATACAGACGTTGCTAAGGCCGGTGTGTGTCTGGTTACTAGGAAACCGGCAGAGACTGTGGTCACGGGGCAGGAAGTCATCAAAAGCAGAAAACCCACAGCACGTCACCCGCTCCCCACGGCCGTCCAGCCAAACTGAGCAATCGTGGGAGAAGAGCCTTGGTGAGAGGTAAAGAAGAACCCCAAGATCACTGTGGCTGAGCTCCAGAGATGCAGTGGGGAGATTGGAGAAAGTTCCACAAAGTCAACTGTCACTGCAGCCCTCCACCAGTCAGGCCTTTATGGCAGTGCAAGACATATGAAAGCCGCATAGAGTTTGCTAAAAAACACATGAAGGACTCCCAGACTATGAGAAATAAGATTCTCTGGTCTGATGAGACGAAGATAGACCTAATGGTGATAATTCTAAGCGGTATGTGTGGAGAAAACCAGGCACTGCTCATCACCTGCTCAATACAATCCCAACAGTGAAACATGGTGGTGGCAGCATCATGCTATGGGGTGTTTTTCAGTTGCAGGGACAGGATGACTGGTTGACATTGAGCATCCCTGGAGAGACCTGAAAATGGCCGTCCACCAACGTTCACCATCCAGCCTGACGGAACTGGAGAGGATCTGCAAGGAAGAATGGCCGAGGATCCCCAAATCCAGGGGTGAAAAACTTGTTGTATCATTCCCAAGAAGACTCTTGGCTGTACGAGCTCAAAAGGGGCTTCTACTCAATACTGAGCAAAGGGTCTGAAGACTTACGACCATGAGAGATTTCATTTTTTCTTTTTTATTAAATTTGCAAAAATTTCAACATTTCTGTTTTTTTAAATTCAAGATGGGGTGCAGAGTGTACATTAATGAGAAAAAAATGAACTTTTTTTGAATTTACCAAATGGCTGCAATGAAACAAAGAGTGACAAATTTAAAGGGGTCTGAATACTTTTCGTACCCACTGTATATAGTTACATACAGGAGATGCCCAGGTTATACCAGCTGTACATATATAATTATATACAGGAGATGCCCAGGTTATACCAGCTGTAAATATATAATTATATACAGAAGATATCCAGGTTTTACCAGCTGCACATATATAATTATATACAGGGGATACCCAGGTTATACCAGCTGTACATATATAATTATATACAGAAGATGTCCAGGTTATACCAGCTGTACATATATAATTATATACAGGGGATACCCAGGTTATACCAGCTGTACATATATAATTATATACAGGAGATGCTCAGGTTATACCAGCTGTACATATATAATTATATACAGAAGAGGCCCAGGTTATACCAGCTGTAGATATCGTGACAAAGTCACTGGAGGGAAAATATGTTTCACTGACGCTTAATGCCGTCAGTGATATAAAACCCTGAGTTTTTCCTCCAGCACACTAAGGCTAGGTTCACATTGCCTTAGGGCAGTCCGTTTAGCGCATTGCGCTACGGACTGCGCAAGCGCAATGTCCCAAAAGGGATTGAGTTTGCCGATCCCGCTAGCGCAGATCCCCGCTTGCAGCGTTCGCGGTCCGTCACTCAAATGACGGCACATCGCTAGCGCACGCCCAATGTGGGCGTGCGCTAGTGATGCGTTCACCATTACAAGCAATGGCAGCGTTAACGGACTACGTTACACCCCGTTATGCCGCGGTGTAACGTAGTCCGTTAAACGGGTTCACATAACGTAATGTGAACCTAGCCTTAGTGTTGTGAGGGGTTAAGTCATTTACATAATGGCTGGCTTTTATGTGGACATCCATAGAGTGGGTGGGAGGATGTTCACCTTATCTCCACCCTAGGGTGTGGTGTGGGGCTTAAGAAGCTGGGCTCTAAAGGCATCAGGTTTCAGTGTCTGGAGAGGAACACTCCAGAGAAGTGTTTGTGCTTTTGTTTATGCCTGAACCTTGGGTCTTGCTAACCCTGAGGAGGCTGATCCCCACTATTGCAAGGACTGTACATAATGCTACTGTTTTGTTTTGCCCAGAGGGCAGTATTTATTTTGGTGCTTAACCCCTTCCTGACATGCGCCTTAGGCTACTTTCACACTAGCGTTTTTTTCAATACGTCGCAATGCGTCGTTTAGGGGAAAAAACGCATCCCGCAAAGTTGTCTGCATGATGCGTTTTTGCCTCATAGACTAACATTAGCGACGCATTGACACACGTCGCAACCGTCGTGCGACGGTTGCACCGTGTTGTGGCGGTCCGCCGGGAGCAAAAAACGTTACATGTAACATTTTTTGCTGCCGACGGTCTGCTTTTTCCGACCGTCCATGCGCGGCCAGAACTCCGCCCCCACCTCCCCGCACCTCACAATGGGGCAGCGGATACGCTGGAAAAATGCATCCGCTGCCCCCGTTGTGCGGCGCTTTCGCTGCTTGCGTCGGTGCGCCGCAACTTCGCATAGCGACATGCGGTGCACGACGCAAGTGTGAAAGTAGCCTTACTAGAACTGCTCTGCGAAAGGTGCGTTCCTGTAAACAGCAGTACTAGTACGGCGTGCTGCCTCACGCTGAGCGCCGCGGTGATCGGCTGCGGGTGTCCACTCTATGTGACAGCTGGCACCCCGCAGCAATGTTCCCGATCGGTGCTATCACCGATAGTGGGCATTTAACCACTCTGATGCCACTGTCAGTAGTAACCGTGGCATAGAGAAGCATGCGTTCTTCCATCAGGGCATCACGATGAGATCGCGTTGGCCTGATGGTCTCCAAGGAGACCCCCGGCACCAAGATGGCCACGGAGTCCTTCCGGATCCTGCAGGGAAGGTGGCTTGCGAGAGCAGGTGCTGGCATGCCTCCCTCCCTACCTCATTATATAGTGATGTCCCATACTGGGACAATGTAAAAAAGTAAAAAAAAAAAAAATTATATATATATATATATATATTGGATGAGAGCCATGACTGAGCTGTTAACTTGCAGGGTTATAGTCTGTTCAGAAATGACCGAATAGATAAGCGAGGGGGTGGGGTGTGTCTATATGTAAAATCGTCCTTAAAACCCATCCTGTGTGATAATATAGGTGAATTTAATGAAAATGTAGAATCCCTGTGGGTGGAGATAAAGGGAGGGGGAAAAAAATAATAAATTACTGATAGGGGTTTGTTATAAATCTCCAAAAATAATGGAAGCAATGGAGAATATCCTCGTAAAGCAAATAGATGAAGCTGCGACTTAAGGAGAAGTCTTTATTATGGGGGACTTCAACTACCCTGAAATAGATTGGGGATCAGAAAAATGCAGTTCCAGCAAAGGTAATCGATTTTTGACAATTATGAGAGACAATTACCTTTCACAACTGGTTCAGGACCCAACAAGAAGGGGGGCACTTCTAGACCTAATATTAACTAACAGGCCAGACCGCATAGCAAATATAAGGGTTGAGGGTCACTTGGGAAATAGCGATCACAAAATAATAAGTTTTCATGTATCCTTTTAAAAGATGTGTAATAGAGGGGTTACAAGGACACTAAACTTCAGGAGGGCAAATTTCCAACGGATGAGAGAAGATCTTGGTGCAATTAACTGGGACGATATCCTGAGACACAAAAATACACAAAGAAAATGGGAGACATTTATTAGCATCCTGGATAGGACCTGTGCACAGTATATACCATATGGGAATAAACATACTAGAAATAGGAGGAAACCAATATGGCTAAATAGAGCTGTAAGGGGCGCAATAAGTGACAAAAAGAAAGCATTTAGAGAATTAAAGGAAGTGGGTAGTGAGGAGGCATTAAATAAATACAGAAAATTAAATAAATTCTGTAAAAAGCAAATCAAGGCAGCGAAGATTGAGACAGAGAGACTCATTGCCAGAGAGAGTAAAAATAATCCTAAAATATTCTTTAACTACATATATAGTAAGAAACTAAAAAATGATAGTGTTGGCCCCCTTAAAAATAGTCTGGGTGAAATGGTGGATGAGGAAAAAGCCAATATGCTAAATGACTTTTTTTCATCAGTATTTACACAAGAAAATCCCATGGCAGACAAAATGTCTAGTGATAAAAATTCCCAATTAAGTGTCACCTGCTTAACCCAGCAGGAAGAGCGGCGGCGTCTAAAAATCACTAAAATTGACAAATCTCCAGGCCCGGATGGGATACACCCCCGAGTACTGCAGGAATTAAGCACAGTCATTGATAGACCATTATTTTTAATCTTTAAAGACTCCATAATAACAGGGTCTGTACCACAGGACTGGCGTATAGCAAATGTGGTGCCAATATTCAAAAAGGGGACAAAAACTGAACTCGGAAATTATAGGCCAGTAAGCTTAACCTCTACTGTGGGTAAAATCCTGGAGGGCATTCTAAGGGATGCTATACTGGAGTATCTGAAGAGGAATAACCTCATGACCCAGTATCAGCACGGGTTTACTAGGGACCGTTCATGTCAGACTAATTTGATCAGTTTCTATGAAGAGGTAAGTTCCGGACTGGACCAAAGGAACCCAGTGGACGTAGTGTATATGGACTTTTCAAAAGCTTTTGATACGGTGCCACACAAAAGGTTGATACATAAAATGAGAATAATGGGGATAGGGGAAAATATGTGCAAGTGGGTTGAGAGCTGGCTCAGGGATAGGAAACAAAGGGTGGTTATTAATGGAGCACACTCGGACTGGGTAGCGGTTAGCAGTGGGGTACCACAGGGGTCAGTATTGGGCCCTCTTCTTTTTAACATATTTATTAATGACCTTGTAGGGGGCATTCAGAGTAGAATTTAAATATTTGCAGATGGCACTAAACTCTGCAGGGTAATCAAAACAGAGGAGGACAATTTTATATTACAGTATGATTTATGTAAACTAGAAGCTTGGGCTGATAAATGGCAAATGAGCTTTAATGGGGATAAATGTAAGGTCATGCACTTGGGTAGAAGTAATAAGATGTATAATTATGTGCTTAATTCTAAGGCCGGCGTCACACTCGGCGTAAGACAATACGGTCCGTATATTCCGGCCGTAATACGCATAAAAGTCCCCAAAATAGTGGTCCGTATCTCCTCTGTAGGCAGGGTGTGTCAGCGTATTTTGCGCATGGCATCCTCCGTATGTAATCCGTATGGCATCCGTACTGCGTGTTTTTCTCGCAGGCTTGCAAAACCAACATACGGATTTACAATGGATCCATGTGTTAAAAAAAAAAACATATATACTGTCTATATATATATATATATATATATATATATACAGTATATGTCAGTAGACACATATATGTATATATATTAATATTTCATCCAGCGCGAGATAGCTTTAAAGCCGGTAATTCAATTGCCGGCTTTTGCTATCTCCTTCCTAAACCCGACATGCTATGAGATATGGTTTACATACAGTAAACCATCTCATATCACCTTTTGTTTGCATATTCCACACTACTAATGTTAGTAGTGTGTATGTGCAAAATTTGGCCGTTCTAGCTATTAAATTAAAGGGTTAAATGGCGGAAAAAATTGGCGTGGGCTCCCGTGCAATATTCTCCGCCAGAGTAGTAAAGCCAGTGACTGAGGGCAGATATTAACAGCCTGGAGAGGGTCCATGGTTATTGCCCCCCCCCCCCGGCTAAAAACACCTGCCAACAGCCACCCCAGAAAAGGCACATCTGGAAGATGCGCCTATTCTGGCACTTGGCCACTCTCTTCCCATTCCCGTGTAGCGGTGGGATATGGGGTAATGAAGGGTTAATGCCACCTTGCTATTGTAAGGTGACATTAAGCCAGATTAATAATGGAGAGGCGTCAATTATGACACCTATCCATTATTAATCCAATAGTAGTAAAGGGTTAAAAAAAAAAAAAACACATTATTAAAAAGTATTTTAATGAAATAAACACAAAGGTTGTTGTAATATTTTATTATACTCTCAATCCACCTGAAGACCCTCGCTCTGTAACAAAGAAAAAATAATAAACCAACAATATACATACCTTCCGAAGATCTGTAACGTCCCACGATGTAAATCCATCTGAAGGGGTTAAAATATTTTACAGCCAGGAGCTCTGCTAATGCAGCGGTGCTCGTGGCTGCAAAACCCCGGGGAATGAAGGTAAAGTAGGTCAATGACTTATATTTACCTTCATTCGCGGTGATGCGCCCTCTGCTGGTTGTTCCTCGAGCGTGGGAACTTTCCTAGAAAGCTCCCAGGCTCGAGTTCATATGAGGACAACCAATAACCATGGACCCTCTTCAGACTATTAATATCTGCCTCAGTCACTGGCTTTACTACTCTAGCGGAGAAAATTGCGCGGGAGCCCACGCCAATGTTTTCCGCCATTTAACCCTTTAATTTAATAGCTAGAACGGCCAAATTTTGCACATACACACTACTAACATTAGTAGTGTGGAATATGCAAAAAAAGGGGGATATGAGATGGTTTACTGTATGTAATCATGTCTCATATCATGTCGGGTTTAGGAAGGAGATAGCAAAAGTCGGCAATTGAATTACCGGCTTTTAAGCTATCTAGCGCTGGATGAAATATTAATATATATATATATGTGTCTCAATGATATATATATACAGTTAGGTCCATATATATTTAGACAAAGACAACATTTTTCTAATTTCGGTTACAGACATTACCACAATGAATTTTAAACAAAACAATTCAGATGCAGTTGAAGTTCAGACTCTCGGCTTTCATTTGAGGGTATCCACATTAAAATTCGATGAAGGGTTTAGGATTTTCAGCTCCTTAACATGTGCCACCCTGTTTTTAAAGGGACCATAAGTAATTGGACAATTGACTCCAAGGCTATTTCATGGACAGGTGTGGGCAATCCCTTCATTATATCATTCTCAATTAAGCAGATAAAAGGCCTGGAGTTGATTTGAGGTGTGGTTCTTGCATTTGGAAGGTTTTGCTGTGAAGTAAACATGCGGTCAAAGGAGCTCTCCATACAGGTGAAACAAGCCATCCTTAAGCTGCAAAAACAGAAAAAAAAAACATCTGAGAAATTGCTACAATATTAGGAGTGGCAAAATCTACAGTTTGGTATATCCTGAGAAAGAAACAAAGCACTGGTGAACTCATCAATGCAAAAAGACCTGGGCGCCCACGGAAGACAACAGTGGTGGATGATCGCAGAATAATCTCCATGGTGAAGAGAAAACCCTTCACAACAGCCAACCAAGTGATCAACACTCTCCAGGAGGTCGGCGTATCAATATCCAAATCTACCATAAAGAGAAGACTGCATGAAAGTAAATACAGAGGGTTCACTGCACGGTGCAGCCACTCATAAGCATCAAGAATAGAAAGGCTAGACTGGACTTTGCTAAAAAACATCTAAAAATGCCAGCACAGTTCTGGATGAACATTCTTTGGACAGATGAAACCAAGATCAACCTCTACCAGAATGATGGAAAGAGAAAATTATGGCGAAGCCGTGGTACAGCTCACGATCCAAAGCATACCACATTATCTGTAAGACATGGCGGAGGCAGTGTGATGGCTTGGGCATTCATGGCTGCCAGTGGCACTGGGTCACTAGTGTTTATTGATGATGTGACACAGGACAGAAGCAGCCGAATGAATTCTGAGGTCTTCAGAGCCGCCATACTGGGTGCTCAGATCCAGCCAAATGCAGCAAAACGGATTGGTCGTCATTTCATACTACAGATGGACAATGACCCAAAACATAAAGCCAAAGCAACCCAGGAGTTTGTTAAAGCAAAGAAGTGGAATATTCTTGAATGGCCCAGTCAGTCACCTGATCTCAACCCAATTCAGCATGCATTTCACTTGTTAAAGACTAAACTTCAGACAGAAAGGCCCACAAACAAACAGCAACTGAAAACCACAGTAGTGAAGGCCTGGAAGAGCATCAAAAAGGAGGAAACACAGCGTCTGGTGATGTCCATGAGTTCAAGACTTCAGGCAGTCATTGCCAACAAAGGGTTTTCAACCAAGTACTAAAAATGAACATTTTAGTTAAAATTATTGAATCTGTCCAATTACTTTTGGTCCCTTTAAAAACAGGGTGGCACATGTTAAGGAGCTGAAACTCCTAAACCCTTCATCCAATTTTAATGTGGATACCCTCAAATGAAAGCTGAAAGACTGAACTTCAACTGTATCTGAATTGTTTTGTCTAAAATTCATTGTGGTAATATCTATAACCAAAATTAGAAAAATGTTGTCTCTGTCCAAATATATATGGACCTAACTGTATATATATATATATATATATATATATATATATACCTATTCTATGTGTACACATTTATTCTACCTATTCTATTGTAAGCTGTCAGTGTGATTTTACTGTACACCGCACTGAATTACCGGCTTTTCTCTCTAACACCGCTGCGTATTTCTCGCAAGTCACACTGCTGGTCCGTGTGTAATCCGTAGACTTTCATTGGCGATTTTTTTGCGCAATACGGTGACAAACGCAGCATGCTGCGATTTTCTACGGCCGTAGAAAGCCATATAATACGGATCAGTAAAATACGGCAGATAGGAGCAAGGGGCATAGAGAATAATTGGGCCGTGTGTAATGCGTGTTTTACGGACTTATTTTATGCGCTCATACGTCCGTAAAACTCGCTAGTGTGACGCCGGCCTAAAACTCTGGGCAAAACCGTCAATGAAAAAGACCTGGGTGTATGGGTGGATGACAAACTCACATTTAGTGGCCAGTGTCAGGGAGCTGCTACAAAGGCAAATAAAATAATGGGATGCATTAAAAGAGGCATAGATGCTCATGAGGAGAACATAATTTTACCTCTATACAAGTCACTAGCTCGACCACACTTAGAATACTGTGCACAGTTCTGGTCTCCGGTGTATAAGAAAGACATAGCTGAACTGGAGCGAGTGCAGAGAAGAGCGACCAAGGTTATTAGAGGACTGGGGGGTCTGCAATACCAAGATAGGTTATTACACTTGGGGCTATTTAGTTTGGAAAAACGAAGACTAAGGGGTGATCTTATGTTAATGTATAAATATATGAGGGAACAGTACAAAGACCTTTCTGATGATCTTTTTAATCATAGACCTGAAACAGGGACAAGGGGGCATCCTCTGCGTTTGGAGGAAAAAAGGTTTAAGCATAATAACAGACGCGGATTCTTTACTGTTAGAGCAGTGAGACTATGGAACTCTCTGCCATATGATGTTGTAATGAGTGATTCATTACTTAAATTTAAAGGGACACTGTCACCTGAATTTGGAGGGAACAATCTTCAGCCATGGAGGCGGGGTTTTTGGGTGTTTGATTCACCCTTTCCTTACCCGCTGGCTGCATGCTGGCTACAATATTGGATTGAAGTTCATTCTCTGTCCTCCATAGTACAGCAATATTGTCTTGTGCAGGCATGTACTATGGAGGACAGAGAATGAACTTCAATCCAATATTGCAGCCAGCCAGCGGGTAAGGAAAGGGTGAATCAAACACCCAAAAACCCCGCCTCCATGGCTGAAGATTGTTCCCTCCAAATTCAGGTGACAGTGTCCCTTTAAGAGGGGACTGGATACATTTCTGGAAAAGTATAATGTTACAGGGTATATATACTAGATTCCTTGATAGGGCGTTGATCCAGGGAACTAGTCTGATTGCCGTATGTGGAGTCGGGAAGAAACGTTTTTCCCCAGTATGGAGCTTACTATTTGCCACTTGGGTTTTTTTTGCCTCCCTCTGGATCAACATGTTAGGGCATGTTAGGTTAGGCTACGGGTTGAACTAGATGGACTCAGTCTTCCTTCAACCTTAATAACTATGTAACTATGTATGTGTATATATATATATGTGTATATATATATATATATATATATATATATATATATATATACGTGTAAAAATATGTTTTTTTTAAATTCCTAAATAAATAAAATAAAAAAAATATTTTTCCAATAAATAAATTCATTTATGTAAATAAAAACAAACAAATAATAAAAGTACACATAGGCAGCATCAATAGTAAAAAGTTGGTCACACTTGTCAAACACTATGTTTGACAAGTGTGACAAACCTGTCAATCAGTTTTCCAAGCGATGCTACAGATCGCTTGGAATACGCTAGCAGGACAGCGATGATAATGTGTGCAAACTATAAAGCGCTGCGGAATATGTTAGCGCTATATAAAAATAAAGATTATTATTATTCTGCAAGCTAATTACGCTTGTAAAATGCTAGTGTTTAGCGGGAAAACGCATGCCAACTCCGCATGCATTTTTCCCGCAGCAGGGAGTTCCGGAATTGCCGTGGAAATTTCTGCGGCAATTCCAGACGTGTGCACATAGCCTAAAACCAGACATTTTCTGCAGGATATCCGCATGCGTTTTTCGCATTTTTTGTGCGGATTTTTCACATTTTTTTCCGGAGCTTCCCAATGCATTAAATAGCGGGAAATCCGCAAAATTAATGAATATGCTGCATTTTTTACTGCAATGCATTTTTATGTGGAAAAAAAACGCAACCTGTGCACAAGAATTGCGGATTACATTCTATTAATAGGATGCTTAATGGATGCGTTTTTTTTGCGGTTTTATAGCGTTTTTATAGCAAAAAAAGGAGAAAAATCCAGAATTTGTGCACACAGCCTTAGGCCGGCGTCACACTAGCGAGTTTTACGGACGTACGAGCGCAGAAAATACGTCCAGAAAATACGCATTGCACACGGCCCAATGATTCTCTATGGGGCAGCTCCTATCTGCCGTATATTACGCATCCGTAATATACGGTATGTTACGGACGTAGAAAATCGCAGCATGCTGAGTTTGTCAGCGTATTGCGCAAAAAATACGCCAATGAAAGTCTATGGGGGCGAGAAAATTACAGATTACACACGGACCATGCGTGTGACTTGCGAGAAATACGCAGCGCTGTTAGAGAGAAAAGCCGGCAATTCAGTGCGGTGTACAGTAAAATCACACTGACAGCTTCCAGTAGAATAGGTAGAATAAATGTGTACAAATAGTATAGGTATATATTTATACTAGATGGTGGCCTGATTCTAACGCATCGGGTATTCTAGAATATGCATGTCCACGTAGTATATTGCCTAACCACGTAGTATATTGCCCAGTCACGTAGTATATTGCCCAGTCACGTAGTATATTGCCCAGTCACGTAGTATATTGCCCAGCCACGTAGTATATTGCCCAGCCACGTAGTATATTGCCCAGTCACGTAGTATATTGCCCAGTGACGTAGTATATTGCCCAGCCACGTAGTATATTGCCCAGCCACATAGTATATTGCCCAGCCACATAGCATATTGCCCAGTCACGTAGTATATTGTCCAGTCACGTAGTATACAGCACAGAGCCACGTAGTATATTGCCCAGTCACGTAGTATATTGCCCAGTCACATAGTATATTGCCCAGCCACATAGCATATTGCCCAGTCACGTAGTGTATTGCCCAGTCACGTAGTATATTGTCCAGTCACATAGTATATTGCCCAGCCACATAGCATATTGCCCAGTCACGTAGTATATTGCCCAGTCACGTAATATATTGTCCAGTCACGTAGTATACAGCACAGAGCCACGTAGTATACAGCACAGACACGTAGTATATTGCCCAATCATGTAGTATATTGCCCAGCCGCGTAGTATATTGCCCAGCCACGTAGTATGTTTCCCAGCCACATAGTATATTGCCCAGCCACGTAGTATATTGCCCAGCCACGTAGTATGTTGCCCAGCCACATAGTATATTGCCCAGTCCCAGCTGGAACACGGTGAGTCATTGGACGTGGTATATCTCGATTTTTCCAAAGCGTTTGATACCGTGCCGCACAAGAGGTTGGTACACAAAATGAGAATGCTTGGTCTGGGGGAAAATGTGTGTAAATGGGTAAGTAACTGGCTTAGTGATAGAAAGCAGAGGGTGGTTATAAATGGTATAGTATCTAACTGGGTCGCTGTGACCAGTGGGATACCGCAGGGGTCAGTATTGGGACCTGTTCTCTTCAACATATTCATTAATGATCTGGTAGAAGGTTTACACAGTAAAATATCGATATTTGCAGATGATACAAAACTATGTAAAGCAGTTAAAACAAGAGAAGATAGTATTCTGCTACAGATGGATCTGGATAAGTTGGAAACTTGGGCTGAAAGGTGGCAGATGAGGTTTAACAATGATAAATGTAAGGTTATACACATGGGAAGAAGGAGTCAATGTCACCATTACACACTGAATGGGAAACCACTGGGTAAATCTGACAGGGAGAAGGACTTGGGGATCCTAGTTAATGATAAAATTACCTGGAGCAGCCAGTGCCAGGCAGCAGCTGCCAAGGCAAACAGGATCATGGGGTGCATTAAAAGAGGTCTGGATACACATGATGAGAGCATTATACTGCCTCTGTACAAATCCCTAGTTAGACCGCACATGGAGTACTGTGTCCAGTTTTGGGCACCGATGCTCAGGAAGGATATAATGGAACTAGAGAGAGTACAAAGGAGGGCAACAAAATTAATAAAGGGGATGGGAGAACTACAATACCCAGATAGATTAGCGAAATTAGGATTATTTAGTCTAGAAAAAAGACGACTGAGGGGCGATCTAATAACCATGTATAAGTATATAAGGGGACAATACAAATATCTCGCTGAGGATCTGTTTATACCAAGGAAGGTGTCGGGCACAAGAGGGCATTCTTTGCGTCTGGAGGAGAGAAGGTTTTTCCACCAACATAGAAGAGGATTCTTTACTGTTAAGGCCCCTTCACATTTAGCGACGCTGCAGCGATACCGACAACGATCCGGATCGCTGCAGCGTCGCTGTTTGGTCGCTGGAGAGCTGTCACACAGACCGCTCTCCAGCGACCAACGATGCCGGTAACCAGGGTAAACATCGGGTAACTAAGCGCAGGGCCGCGCTTAGTAACCCGATGTTTACCCTGGTTACCATGCTAAAAGTAAAAAAAACAAACACTAGATACTTACCTACAGCCGTCTGTCCTCCAGCGCTGCGCTCTGCTTCTCTGCTCTCCTCCTGTACTGGCTGTGAGCCGGAAAGCAGAGCGGTGACGTCACCGCTCTGCTTTCCGGCTCACAGCCAGTACAGGAGGAGTGCAGAGCACAGCGCTGGAGGACAGACGGCTGTAGGTAAGTATCTAGTGTTTGTTTTTTTTACTTTTAGCATGGTAACCAGGGTAAACATCGGGTTACTAAGCGCGGCCCTGCGCTTAGTTACCCGATGTTTACCCTGGTTACCAGTGAAGACATCGCTGGATCGGTGTCACACACGCCGATCCAGCGATGTCTCCAGGGAGTCCAGCGACGAAATAAAGTTCTGGACTTTATTCAGCGACCAACGATCTCCCAGCAGGGGCCTGATCGTTGGTCGCTGTCACACATAACGATTTCATTAACGATATCGTTGCTACGTCACAAATAGCAACGATATCGTTAACAATATCGTTATGTGTGAAGGTACCTTTAGGGCAGTGAGAATCTGGAATTGCTTGCCTGAGGAGGTGGTGATGGCGAACTCAGTCGAGGGGTTCAAGAGAGGCCTGGATGTCTTCCTGGAGCAGAACAATATTGTATCATACAATTATTAGGTTCTGTAGAAGGACGTAGATCTGGGGATTTATTATGATGGAATATAGGCTGAACTGGATGGACAAATGTCTTTTTTCGGCCTTACTAACTATGTTACTATGTTACTATGTATGTAGTATACGGCACAGAGCCACGTAGTATATTGCCCAGCCACATAGTATATTGCCCAGCCACATAGTATATTGCCCAGTCACGTAGTATATTGCCCAGTCACGTAGTATATTGCCCAGTCACATAGTATACAGCACAGAGCCACGTAGTATACAGCACAGATACGTAGTTTACTGCCCAATCACGTAGTATTTTGCCCAATCACGTAGTATTTTGCCCAGCCACGTAGTATATTGCCCAGCCACGTAGTATATTGCCCAGCCACATAGTATATTGCCCAGTCACGTAGTATATTGCCCAGCCACATAGTATATTGCCCAGTCACGTAGTATATTGCCCAGCCACATAGTATATTGCCCAGCCACATAGCATATTGCCCAGTCACGTAGTATATTGTCCAGTCACGTAGTATACAGCACAGAGCCACGTAGTATATTGCCCAGTCACGTAGTATAGTGCCCAGCCACGTAGTATATTGCCCAGTCACGTAGTATATTGCCCAGCCACGTAGTATATTGCCCAGCCACATAGTATATTGCCCAGCCACGTAGTATATTGCCCAGTCACGTAGTATATTGCCCAGTCACGTAGTATATTGCCCAGCCACGTAGTATATTGTCCAGTCACGTAGTATACAGCACAGAGCCACATAGTATATTGCCCAGTCACGTAGTATACTTCCCAGTCACGTAGTATATTGGCCAGTCACGTAGTATATTGCCCAGCCACATAGTATATTGCCCAGCCACATAGCATATTGCCCAGTCACGTAGTATATTGTCCAGTCACGTAGTATACAGCACAGAGCCACGTAGTATATTGCCCAGTCACGTAGTATAGTGCCCAGCCACGTAGTATATTGCCCAGTCACGTAGTATATTGCCCAGCCACGTAGTATATTGCCCAGCCACATAGTATATTGCCCAGCCACGTAGTATATTGCCCAGTCACGTAGTATATTACCCAGTCACGTAGTATATTGCCCAGCCACGTAGTATATTGTCCAGTCACGTAGTATACAGCACAAAGCCACATAGTATATTGCCCAGTCACGTAGTATACTTCCCAGTCACGTAGTATATTGGCCAGTCACGTAGTATATTGCCCAGCCACATAGTATATTGCCCAGCCACATAGCATATTGCCCAGTCACGTAGTATATTGTCCAGTCACGTAGTATACAGCACAGAGCCACGTAGTATACAGCACAGACACGTAGTATATTGCCCAATCATGTAGTATATTGCCCAGCCACGTAGTATATTGCCCAGCCACGTAGTAAGTTGCCCAGCCACATAGTATATTGCCCAGCCACGTAGTATATTGCCCAGCCACGTAGTATGTTGCCCAGCCACATAGTATATTGGCCAGTGACGTAGTATATTGCCCAGTCATGTAGTATATTGCCCAGTCACGTAGTATACGGCACAGAGCCACGTAGTATATTGGCCAGTCACGTAGCATATTGCCCAGCCACATAGTATATTGCCCTGCCACATAGTATATTGCCCAGTCACGTAGTATATTGCCCAGTCATGTAGTATATTGCCCAGTCACGTAGTATATTGCCCAGTCACGTAGTATACGGCACAGAGCCACGTAGTATATTGGCCAGTCACGTAGCACATTGCCCAGCCACATAGTATATTGCCCTGCCACATAATATATTGCCCAGTCACGTAGTATATTGCCCAGTCACGTAGTATATTGCCCAGTCATGTAGTATACAGCACAGAGCCACGTAGTATACAGCACAGATACGTAGTTTACTGCCCAATCACGTAGTATTTTGCCCAATCACGTAGTATTTTGCCCAGCCACGTAGTATATTGCCCAGCCACGTAGTATATTGCCCAGCCACATAGTATATTGCCCAGTCACATAGAATATTGCCCAGCCACATAGTATATTGCCCAGTCACGTAGTATATTGCCCAGTCACGTATATTTCCCAGTTTCGATTGGACGTGGTATATCTCGATTTTTCCAAAGCGTTTGATACCGTGCCGCACAAGAGGTTGGTACACAAAATGAGAATGCTTGGTCTGGGGGAAAATGTGTGTAAATGGGTTAGTAACTGGCTTAGTGATAGAAAGCAGAGGGTGGTTATAAATGGTATAGTCTCTAACTGGGTCGCTGTGACCAGTGGGATACCGCAGGGGTCAGTATTGGGACCTGTTCTCTTCAACATATTCATTAATGATCTGGTAGAAGGTTTACACAGTAAAATATCGATATTTGCAGATGATACAAAACTATGTAAAGCAGTTAATACAAGAGAAGATAGTATTCTGCTACAGATGGATCTGGATAAGTTGGAAACTTGGGCTGAAACGTGGCAGATGAGGTTTAACAATGATAAATGAAAGGTTATACACATAGGAAGAAGGAATCAATATCACCATTACACACTAAACGGGAAACCACTGGGTAAATCTGACAGGGAGAAGGACTTGGGGATCCTAGTTAATGATAAACTTACCTGGAGCAGCCAGTGCCAGGCAGCAGCTGCCAAGGCAAACAGGATCATGGGGTGCATTAAAAGAGGTCTGGATACACATGATGAGAGCATTATACTGCCTCTGTTCAAATCCCTAGTTAGACCGCACATGGAGTACTGTGTCCAGTTTTGGGCACCGGTGCTCAGGAAGGATATAATGGAACTAGAGAGAGTACAAAGGAGGGCAACAAAATTAATAAAGGGGATGGAAGAACTACAATACCCAGATAGATTAGCGAAATTAGGATTATTTAGTCTAGAAAAAAGACGACTGAGGGGTGATCTAATAACCATGTATAAGTATATAAGGGGACAATACAAATATCTCGCTGAGGATCTGTTTATACTAAGGAAGGTGACGGGTACAAGGGGGCATTCTTTGCGTCTGGAGGAGAGAAGGTTTTTCCACCAACATAGAAGAGGATTCCTTACTGTTAGGGCAGTGAGAATCTGGAATTGCTTGTCTGAGGAGGTGGTGATGGCAAACTCAGTCGAGGGGTTCAAGAGAGGCTTGGATGTCTTCCTGGAGCAGAACAATATTGTATCATACAATTATTAGGTTCTCTAGAAGGACGTAGATCTGGGGATTTATTATGATGGAATATAGGCTGAACTGGATGGACAAATGTCTTCTTTCGGCCTTACTAACTATGTTACTATGTTATGTTACTATGTAATATATTGCCCAGCCACATAGTATATTGCCCAGTCATGTAGTATATTGGCCAGTCACGTAGTATGCACCATATCCCTGTTAAAAAAAAATAATTAAAATAAAAAATAGTTACATACTCACCTTCCGAAGCCTCCCGATCGAAGCGGCCGGTTACCGATGGTCCTTGCGCGCTCCGGTCTGAAGAGTGCATTGCGGTCTCGCGAGATCGCAGCATGGACCAGTTACTGGAGCATCGCAAGCGGGAAAGGCCTGTTGTGGATCCGAGGGGAGGACGGATTTTATTTTTAACATTAGATCTTTTTACTATTCATGCTGCATAGGTCGCATGAATAGTAAAAAGTTGGTCACACAGGGTTAATAGCAGCGTTAACCGAGTGCGTTACACCGCTGTCAACGCTGCCATTAACCCTGTGTGAGCGCTGACCGGAGGGGAGTACGGAGCGGGCACTGACTGCGGGAGGAAGGAGCGGCCATTTTCTTCTGGAATGTGCCCGTCGCTGATTGGTCGTGGCTGTTTTGCCGCGACCAATCAGCGACTTGGATTTCCATGACAGACAGAGGCCGCGACCAATGAATATCCGTGACAGACAGAAGTACAGACAGACAGAAAGAAAGACGGAAGTGACCCTTAGACAATTATATAGTAGATATATACTGTATATGTCAGTGAGACACACACATATATATATATATTTATATTTAATTCAGCGCTAGATGGCAGAAAAGCCGGTAATTCAATTGCCGGCTTTTCCTATCTCCTTCAAAAACCCGACAGGATATGAGACATGGTTTACATACAGTAAACCATGTCATATCCCTTCTTTTATTACATATTCCTCTGTAGTAATGTAAGAAGTGTGTTTGTGTCAAATTTGGGGTCTCTAGCTATTAAATTAAAGGGTTAAATCCAGGACAAAATTGGCGTGGGCTCCCGCGCAATTTTCTCCGCCAGAGTGGGAAAGCCAGTGACTGAGGGCAGATATTAATAGCCTGGAGAAGGACCACGGATATAGGACCCCCCTGGCTAAAAACATCTGCCCCCAGCCACCCCAGAAAAGGCAGATCTGGAAGATGCGCCTATTCTGGCACTTAGCCTCCCTCTTCTCACTCCCCTGTAGTGGTGGGATATGGGGTAATGAAGGGTTAATGTCACCTTGCTATTGTAAGGTGACATTAAGCCAGGTTAATAATGGATAATAAAACACACACACATTATTAAAAAGTATTTTAATGAAATAAAGACACATGGTGTTTTAATATTTTATTATACTCTTAATCCACCTGAAGACCCTTGTCACCTGAAACAAAGTAAAAAACAAACAAACAACAATTTTCCATACCTTCCGTCGTTAGTCATGTCCCACGCTGTAAATCCATCTGAAGGGGTTAAATCATTTTACACCCAGGAGCTCTGCTAATGCAGCCGCCCCTGCCTGTAAAACTTGGTGAATTAACGGAATGCAGGGGAATGACCTGTAGTTACCTCGAGTCTCGGTGATGCGCCCTCTGCTGGATGAACTCATTTGAACTCGAGCCTGGGAACTTTTCAGAATATTTTCCCACGCTCGAGTTCATATGAGTTCATCCAGCAGAGGGCGCATCACTGCGACTCGAGGTAACTACAGTACATTCCCCTGCATTCCGTTAATTCACCAAGTTTTACAGTCAGGAGCAGCGCTGCATTAGCAGAGCTCCTGGGTGTAAAATGATTTAACTCCTTCAGATGGATTTACAGCGTGGGACATGACTGTAACGACGGAAGGTATGGAATATTGCTGTTTGTTTTTTTAAACTTTGCTTCAGGTGACAAGGGTCTTCAGGTGGATTAAGAGTATAATAAAATATTAAAACACCATGTGTCTTTATTTCATTAAAATACTGTTTAATAATGTGTGTGTGTGTTTTATTAACCATTTCGTACTATTGGATTAATAATGGATAGGTGTCATAAATAATTGACCCCTTCCCATTATTAACCTGGCTTAATGTCACCTTACAATAGCAAGGTGACATTAACCCTTCATTACCCTGTATCCCACCGCTACTGGGGAGTGGGAAGAGAGTGGCCAAGTCCCAGAAAAGGCGCATCTTCCAGATGTGCCTTTTCTGGGGTGGCTGGGGGCAGATGTTTTGTAGCCTGGGGGGGGTCCTATATCCATGGTCCCTCTCCAGGCTATTAATATCTGCCCTCAGTCACTGGCTTTCCCACTCTGGCGGAGAAAATTGCGCAGGAGCCGACGCCAATTTTTTCCGGGATTTAACCCTTTCATTTAATAGCTAGAGCCCCCAAATTTGACACAAAGACACTTCTTACATTACTAAAGAGGAACATGTAATAAAAGAAGGGATATGAGATGGTTTACTGTATGTAATCCATGTCTCATATCCTGTCGGGTTTGTCCTTCATAGGAAAAGACGGCAATTGAATTACCGTTTTTTCTGCCATCTAGCGCTGAATTAAATATAAATATAAATATGTGTCTCACTGACATATATATATATATATATATATATATATATATATATATAGACTGTATATATGTTTTTAAGAATATTTGAGCTGATGGATCCATGATATGTCCATTTTGCAAGCCTGCGAGAAAAAAATCGGTGTACGGAAGCCATACGGATAAATTTGTGCATAAAAATCGCATCCTCGCATTGAATACGGAACAGTGTTTTGGGACAATTACTGCGTATTACGGCCGTAAAAAAACAGACCGTATTTACTTACGCCTAGTGTGATGCCGGCCTTGGGGGTGCAGTTTTTAGAATGGTGTCATTTTGGGGTAGTTTCTGTTATATAGACCCCTCAAAGTCACTTCAAATGTGAGGTGGTCCCTAAATAAAATGGTTTTGCAAAATTTGTTGTAAAAATGAGAAATCGCTGATCAACTTTTAACTCTTCTAACTTCCTAACAAAAAAAAATTATGTTTCCAAAACTCTGCTGATGTAATGTTGACATGTGGGCAATGTTACTTATTAACTATTTTATGCGATATGACTCTCTGATTTAAGGGCATAAAAATTAAAAGTTTGAAAATTGCAAAATTTTCATAATTTTTGCCAAACTTCCATTTTTTTTTTAACAAATAAATGCAAGTCATATCAAAGAAATTTTAGCATTATAATAAAGTACAATATGTCACGAGAAAACAATCTCTGAATCACCGGGATCCGTTGAAGCGTTCCAGAGTTATTACCTCATAAAGGGACAGTGGTCAGAATTGTAAAAATTGGCCTGTTCAGGAAGGTGAAAACAGGATTCGGGGTGAAGGGGCAAAACTTGGTTTATGCCGTATGTAATAAACCAAGTGCATGCCGCAGTGTCCCCGTGGCTACCTCCATGTGCAGCTAAGGGAGCCAATCTACCGCAATATAGCATTACATACAGAAGATGCCCAGGTTATACCAGCTGTACGGATATAATTGTTTACAGATGATAGAGCTGCTCGCACACCTGGTATACAGTGCCATCACCACTGACACTGTCTGATGCGCCCTATACTGGGGTTGCCCATTGGCTGCACAATGTTCTAGGCAGCGAGCGGCTACTGGCACTGGTGCTGCTGACTCACTGCTGAAGAATCTGGCATGCCGTGACTCATGCCCCGGGTGGGGACACTGTCACACACATATACATACATACAGTTAGGGACAGAAATATTTGGACAGTGACACAAGTTTTGTTATTTTAGCTGTTTACAAAAACATGTTCAGAAATACAATTATATATATAATATGGGCTGAAAGTGCACACTCCCAGCTGCAATATGATAGTTTCCACATCCAAATCGGAGAAAGGGTTTAGGAATCATAGCTCTGTAATGCATAGCGTCCTCTTTTTCAAGGGACCAAAAGTAATTGGACAATGGACTCTAAGGGCTGCAATTAACTCTGAAGGCGTCTCCCTCGTTAACCTGTAATCAATGAAGTAGTTAAAAGGTCAGGGGTGGATTCCAGGTGTGTGGTTTTGCATTTGGAAGCTGTTGCTGTGAGCAGACAACATGCGGTCAAAAGAACTCTCAATTGAGGTGAAGCAGAACATCCTGAGGCTGAAAAAAAAAGAAAAAATCCATCAGAGAGATAGCAGACATGCTTGGAGTAGCAAAATCAACAGTTGGGTACATTCTGAGAAAAAAGGAATTGACTGGTGAGCTTGGGAACTCAAAAAGGCCTGGGCGTCCACGGATGACAACAGTGGTGGATGATCGCCGCATACTTAATTTGGTGAAGAAGAACCCGTTCACAACATCAACTGAAGTCCAGAACACTCTCAGTGAAGTAGGTGTATCTGTCTCTAAGTCAACAGTAAAGAGAAGACTCCATGATAGTAAATACAAAGGGTTCACATCTAGATGCAAACCATTCATCAATACCAAAAATAGACAGGTCAGAGTTAAATGTGCAGAAAAACACCTCAAGAAGCCAGCTCAGTTCTGGAAAAGTATTCTATGGACAGACGAGACAAAGATCAACCTGTACCAGAATGATGGGAAGAAAAAAGTTTGGAGAAGAAAGGGAACGGCACATGATCCAAGGCACACCACATCCTCTGTAAAACATGGTGGAGGCAACGTGATGGCATGGGCATGCATGGCTTTCAATGGCACTGGGTCACTTGTGTCTATTGATGACATAAGAGCAGACAAGGGTAGCCGGATGAATTCTGAAGTGTACCGGGATATACTTTCAGCCCAGATTCAGCCAAATGCTGCAAAGTTGATTGGACGGCGCTTCATAGTACAGATGGACAATGACCCCAAGCATACAGCCAAAGCTACCCAGGAGTTCATGAGTGCCAAAAAGTGGAACATTCTGCAATGGCCAAGTCAATCTCCAGATCTAAACCCAATTGAGCATGCATTTCACTTGCTTAAATCCAGACTTAAGACGGAAAGACCCACAAACAAGCAAGACCTGAAGGCTGCGGCTGTAAAGGCCTGGCAAAGCATTAAGAAGGAGGAAACCCAGCGTTTGGTGATGTCCATGGGTTCCAGACTTAAGGCAGTGATTGCCTCCAAAGGATTTGCAACAAAATATTGAAAATAAAAATATTTTGTTTGGGTTATGTTTATTTGTCCAATTACTTTTGACCTCCTAAAATGTGGAGTGTTTGTAAAGAAATGTGTACAATTCCTACATTTTCTATCAGATATTTTTGTTCAACCCTTCAAATTAAACGTTACAATCTGCACTTGAATTCTGTTGTAGAGGTTTCATTTCAAATCAAATGTGGTGGCATGCAGAGCCCAACTCGCGAAAATTGTGTCACTGTCCAAATATTTCTGGCCCTAACTGTACATATATACTGTATATATATATATATATATATATATATATATATATATATATATACAGCTTTACAAAAATTAAGAGACCACTTCAAAATGTTCAGGTTGTCTGATTTTTCTCTTTATAGGTATATTTTGGAGTAAAATGTAAATTGTTCTTTGATTCTATAAACTACTGACAACATGTCTCTGAAGTTCCAAGCTATATATTTTGTATTTATTTTCTGAAAACGAGAAATTGTCAAAATAGCAAAAAAATTACATTGCTTGCAGACCTCAAATAATGCAAAAAAACAAGTTCATAATAATTTAGAAACAACAATACTAATATTTACTTAGGGAGAGTTCAGAAATCAATATTTGGTGGAATAACCATGATTTTTAATCACAGCTTTCATGCGTCTTGGCATGCTTTCCACCAGTCTTTCACACTGCTTCTGGGTGACCTTATGCCACTCCTGGTACATAAATTTAAGCAGTTCTTCTTTGTTTGATGGCTTGTGACTATCCATCTTCCTCTTGATTACATTCCAGAGGTTTTCAATGGGGTTCAGGTCTGGAGATTGGGCGGCCATTACAGGGATTTGATGTGGTGCTCCTTCATCCACACCTTGATTGACCTAGCTGTGTGGCATGGCGCATTGTCCTGCTGGAAACACCAGTCCTCAGAGTTGGGGAACATTGCCTGAGCAGAAGGAATCAACTGTTTTTCCAGGAAAACCTTGTATGTGGCTTGTTTCATACGTCCTTCGCAAAGAAAAACCTGTCCAATTCCAGCCTTGCTGAAGCATCCCCAGATCAACACCTGGTCGTCTAATGGTTAGCCGGAGACCTGGAGAGGCGTACAAGCCACAGTGTCTTCACCCACTGTGAAATTTGGTGGAGGATCGGTGTTGATCTGAAGATGCTTCAGCAAGGCTGGAATTGGGCAGGTTGTTCTTTGCGAAGGACGTATGAAACAAGCCGCGTACAAGGTTATCCTGGAAAAACAGTTGATTCCTTCTGCTCAGGCAATGTTCCCCAACTCTGTGGACTGGTTTTTCCAGCAGGACAATGCGCCATGCCACACACGTCAATCAAGGTGTGGATGAAGGAGCACCACATCAAATCCCTGTCATGGCCGCCCAATCTCCAGACCTGAACTGCAAATGCCCAAACATGGTGTGGAGTAGCAGTGCTCCGCGTGTGCCCGTGGGCGGCATGGAAAGGTGTATTGGGTGACAGCTTGCGTGTGCTGACAATGATGACTGCAGAGCTCCCTGCCCCAGTTCGAGCGCGATACTCTGCGCTGACACTCTGTGCTGATACTCTGCGCTGACACTCTGCGCTGTCACTCGGCGCTGACACTCGGCGCTGTCACTCGGTGCTGACACTGCGCTGACACTCTGCGCTGACACTCTGCGCTGTCACTCGGTGCTGACACTCTGCGCTGACACTTTGCGCTGTCACTCTGTGCTGATACTCTACGCTGACGCTCTGCGCTGACGCTCGGTGCTGACACTCTGCGCTGACACTCTGCGCTGACAGTGCGCTGTCACTCGGTGCTGACACTCTGTGCTGATACTCTGCGTTGACACTCTGCGCTGTCACCCGGCGCTGACACTCTGCGCTGACACTCTGCGCTGACACTCAGCGCTGACACTCTGTGCTGACACTCTGCGCTGTCACTCGGCGCTGACACTCGGCGCCGTCACTCGGTGCTGACACTGCGCTGACACTCTGCGCTGACACTCTGCGCTGTCACTCGGTGCTGACACTCTGCGCTGACACTTTGCGCTGTCACTCTGTGCTGATACTCTGCGCTGACGCTCTGCGCTGTCGCTCGGTGCTGACACTCTGCGCTGACACTCTGCGCTGACAGTGCGCTGTCACTCGGTGCTGACACTCTGTGCTGATACTCTGCGTTGACACTCTGCGCTGTCACCCGGCGCTGACACTCTGCGCTGACACTCTGCGCTGACACTCTGCGCTGACACTCTGCGCTGATACTCTGCGCTGATACTCTGCGCTGACACTCTGCGCTGTCACTCGGCGCTGACACTCTGCGCTGACACTCAGCGCTGACACTCTGCGCTGACACTCTGCGCTGACACTCTGCGCTGATACTCTGCGCTGATACTCTGCGCTGACACTCTGCGCTGACACTCGGCACTGACACTCCACGCTGAGACTGAGCTTTGACACCCGGCACTGACACTCCCTGCACTAATCTCCTCCTGACGTCTGTGTTTCCTATTTCTGATTTATGCTTCCAGCCAAGGTAAACACATGGGAAAATCGGAGGTTTCCTTACTTCCCAGCGTGCCAAGTCCCCACCCGCCGTGTACTGCTCCACATCATTGTGGATCCACACCTGACCCCCTGCCGCCATGCCGTATCCACACCAGGAAGAGACCCAAGAGCCTCATTTTCTGGACCTGGACCTTTATTGAAGATACACCCTTCCTTTATGGGATTGTCCACTTCTGCGGACAATTTTTTTTTTTCTCAAAATGGGGCTGAAATTTATTTTTCCAATTTGATCTCATTTAAAATTTTGCTTTTACAGTCTCTTTGTTTTGCTGTAGATTCAACTTTGATGGAGTCATAAAATCAGCTGAGAGGAGCTGAGAAAAAGACAGATAAAAAAGATGCTAACTCCCCATCAGATCTTCGTAGCCAACTCACTGATGGATTCTCAGTTAGCTCAGTCCACAGCCTGCAATAGACAGTGCAGCACGGAGGAAATAAAAGGCAAACGGTGCAACAATGTTAATGAAACCCAAAAATGACTGTAAGCCCCAATCACATGCCCCAATTACAACCCCTTTAAGGAGAAACAATCATCCATGCATGAAATATGACCTACATGAATCTGTGTCTAGTGGTGCTAAGGCGAGAGATTAAGTGGTGAAATAAAGGCAGAAAATAATGGTGAAAACCTGCTGCCGTCTGCAAGAGAACTACAAGAAGAAGTCTGCCTGGCCGTGCCGAGACACGCCGCCACTTACCACGGCTGACGTCACCCATCGGGCACCAGCGCATCATCTGCATGAAGATGAACAGGATTAATGAGGTGAAGACATCTTTACCAGTTGCTTCTAATGGGCCGGAAACCTGCTGTGTCACCGTGACTCTCCTGTTCTCAGACTTACAGGTCCTTCTCAAAAAATTAGCATATAGTGTTACATTTCATTATTTACCATAATGTAATGATTACAATTAAACTTTCATATATTATAGATTCATTATCCACCAACTGAAATTTGTCAGCTCTTTTATTGTTTTAATACTGATGATTTTGGCATACAACTCCTGATAACCCAAAAAACCTGTCTCAATAAATTAGCATATTTCACCCATCCAATCAAAAGTGTTTTTTAATAACAAACAAAAAAACCATCAAATAATAATGTTCAGTTATGCACTCAATACTTGGTCGGGAATCCTTTGGCAGAAATGACTGCTTCAATGCGGCGTGGCATGGAGGCAATCAGCCTGTGACACTGCTGAGATGTTATGGAGGCCCAGGATGCTTCAATAGCGGCCTTAAGCTCATCCAGAGTGTTGGGTCTTGCGTCTCTCAACTTTCTCTTCACAATATCCCACAGATTCTCTATGGGGTTCAGGTCAGGAGAGTTGGCAGGCCAATTGAGCACAGTAATACCATGGTCAGTAAACCATTTACCAGTGGTTTTGGCACTGTGAGCAGGTGCCAGGTCGTGCTGAAAAATGAAATCTTCATCTCCATAAAGCATTTCAGCCGATGGAAGCATGAAGTGCTCCAAAATCTCCTGATAGCTAGCTGCATTGACCCTGCCCTTGATGAAACACAGTGGACCAACACCAGCAGCTGACATGGCACCCCACACCATCACTGACTGTGGGTACTTGACACTGGACTTCAGGCATTTTGGCATTTCCTTCTCCCCAGTCTTCCTCCAGACTCTGGCACCTTGATTTCCGAATGACATGCAAAATTTGCTTTCATCAGAAAAAAGTACTTGGGACCACTTAGCAACAGTCCAGTGCTGCTTCTCTGTAGCCCAGGTCAGGCGCCTCTGCCGCTGTTTATGGTTCAAAAGTGGCTTTACCTGGGGAATGCGGCACCTGTAGCCCATTTCCTGCACACGCCTGTGCACGGTGGCTCTGGATGTTTCCACACCAGACTCAGTCCACTGCTTCCTCAGGTTCCCCAAGGTCTGGAATCGGTCCTTCTCAACAATCTTCCTCAGGGTCCGGTCTCCTCTTCTCGTTGTACAGCGTTTTCTGCCACATTGTTTCCTTCCAACAGACTTACCATTGAGGTGCCTCGATACAGCACTCTGGGAACAGCCTATTTGTTGAGAAATTTCTTTCTGGGTCTTACCCTCTTGCTTGAGGGTGTCAATGATGGCCTTCTTGACATCTGTCAGGTCGCTAGTCTTACCCATGATGGGGGTTTTGAGTAATGAACCAGGCAGGGAGTTTATAAAAGCCTCAGGTATCTTTTGCATGTGTTTAGAGTTAATTAGTTTATTCAGAAGATTAGGGTAATAGGTCGTTTAGAGAACCTTTTCTTGATATGCTAATTTATTGAGACAGGTTTTTTGGGTTATCAGGAGTTGTATGCCAAAATCATCAGTATTAAAACAATAAAAGACCTGACAAATTAAAGTTGGTGGATAATGAATCTATAATATATGAAAGTTTAATTGTAATCATTACATTATGGTAAATAATGAAATTTAACACTATATGCTAATTTTTTGAGAAGGACCTGTATGTCTACGGTTCTGGAAGAAGGGTTCAGGCAGGACAGGAAAAACTGCTGCAAATGAAGAATAGGAGTTTAATTTATTCATTAAATTACTCATTCATCAATAAAATGCAAAGTGAATGAACGAAAGAGAACTATAAATCCCATCAAGAGGGGACGGGAAGGAAAACATTAGACTTGAACAAAGAAGACCCAGGAAAACATACTCAGATGGGAGGTAAGAACATTTCTAAAGCAATCCACAGCGAGGAGATTGGAACAAAACAAAATCCTCTAAACTGCATGCTCGCAAACGCCAGAAGCCTGACAAACAAGATGGAAGAACTAGAAGCAGAAATATCTACAGGTAACTTTGACATAGTGGGAATAACCGAGACATGGTTAGATGAAAGCTATGACTGGGCAGTTAACTTACAGGGTTACAGTCTGTTTAGAAAGGATCGTAAAAATCGGAGAGGAGGAGGGGTTTGTCTCTATGTAAAGTCTTGTCTAAAGTCCACTTTAAGGGAGGATATTAGCGAAGGAAATGAGGATGTCGAGTCCATATGGGTCGAAATTCATGGAGGGAAAAATGGTAACAAAATTCTCATTGGGGTCTGTTACAAACCCCCAAATATAACAGAAACCATGGAAAGTCTACTTCTAAAGCAGATAGATGAAGCTGCAACCCATAATGAGGTCCTGGTTATGGGGGACTTTAACTACCCGGATATTAACTGGGAAACAGAAACCTGTGAAACCCATAAAGGCAACAGGTTTCTGCTAATAACCAAGAAAAAATATCTTTCACAATTGGTGCAGAATCCAACCAGAGGAGCAGCACTTTTAGACCTAATACTATCTAATAGACCTGACAGAATAACAAATCTGCAGGTGGTCGGGCATCTAGGAAATAGCGACCACAATATTGTACAGTTTCACCTGTCTTTCACTAGGGGGACTTGTCAGGGAGTCACAAAAACACTGAACTTTAGGAAGGCAAAGTTTGACCAGCTTAGAGATGCCCTTAATCTGGTAGACTGGGACAATATCCTCAGAAATAAGAATACAGATAATAAATGGGAAATGTTTAAGAACATCCTAAATAGGCAGTGTAAGCGGTTTATACCTTGTGGGAATAAAAGGACTAGAAATAGGAAAAACCCAATGTGGCTAAACAAAGAAGTAAGACAGGCAATTAACAGTAAAAAGAAAGCATTTGCACTACTAAAGCAGGATGGCACCATTGAAGCTCTAAAAAACTATAGGGAGAAAAATACTTTATCTAAAAAACTAATTAAAGCTGCCAAAAAGGAAACAGAGAAGCACATTGCTAAGGAGAGTAAAACTAATCCCAAACTGTTCTTCAACTATATCAATAGTAAAAGAATAAAAACTGAAAATGTAGGCCCCTTAAAAAATAGTGAGGAAAGAATGGTTGTAGATGACGAGGAAAAAGCTAACATATTAAGCACCTTCTTCTCCACGGTATTCACGGTGGAAAATGAAATGCTAGGTGAAATCCCAAGAAACAATGAAAACCCTATATTAAGGGTCACCAATCTAACCCAAGAAGAGGTGCGAAATCGGCTAAATAAGATTAAAATAGATAAATCTCCGGGTCCGGATGGCATACACCCACGAGTACTAAGGGAACTAAGTAATGTAATAGATAAACCATTATTTCTTATTTTTAGGGACTCTATAGCGACAGGATCTGTTCCGCAGGACTGGCGCATAGCAAATGTGGTGCCAATATTCAAAAAGGGCTCTAAAAGTGAACCTGGAAATTATAGGCCAGTAAGTCTAACCTCTATTGTTGGTAAAATATTTGAAGTGTTTCTGAGGGATGTTATTCTGGATTATCTCAATGAGAATAACTGTTTAACTCCATATCAGCATGGGTTTATGAGAAATCGCTCCTGTCAAACCAATCTAATCAGTTTTTATGAAGAGGTAAGCTATAGGCTGGACTACGGTGAGTCATTGGACGTGGTATATCTCGATTTTTCCAAAGCGTTTGATACCGTGCCGCACAAGAGGTTGGTACACAAAATGAGAATGCTTGGTCTGGGGGAAAATGTGTGTAAATGGGTTAGTAACTGGCTTAGTGATAGAAAGCAGAGGGTGGTTATAAATGGTATAGTCTCTAACTGGGTCGCTGTGACCAGTGGGGTACCGCAGGGGTCAGTATTGGGACCTGTTCTCTTCAACATATTCATTAATGATCTGGTAGAAGGTTTTCACAGTAAAATATCGATATTTGCAGATGATACAAAACTATGTAAAGCAGTTAATACAAGAGAAGATAGTATTCTGCTACAGATGGATCTGGATAAGTTGGAAACTTGGGCTGAAAGGTGGCAGATGAGGTTTAACAATGATAAATGTAAGGTTATACACATGGGAAGAAGGAATCAATATCACCATTACACACTGAATGGGAAACCACTGGGTAAATCTGACAGGGAGAAGGACTTGGGGATCCTAGTTAATGATAAACTTACCTGGAGCAGCCAGTGCCAGGCAGCAGCTGCCAAGGCAAACAGGATCATGGGGTGCATTAAAAGAGCTCTGGATACACATGATGAGAGCATTATACTGCCTCTGTACAAATCCCTAGTTAGACCGCACATGGAGTACTGTGTCCAGTTTTGGGCACCGGTGCTCATGAAGGATATAATGGAACTAGAGAGAGTACAAAGGAGGGCAACAAAATTAATAAAGGGGATGGGAGAACTACAATACCCAGATAGATTAGCGAAATTAGGATTATTTAGTCTAGAAAAAAGACGACTGAGGGGCGATCTAATAACCATGTATAAGTATATAAGGGGACAATACAAATATCTCGCTGAGGATCTGTTTATACCAAGGAAGGTGACGGGCACAAGGGGGCATTCTTTGCGTCTGGAGGAGAGAAGGTTTTTCCACCAACATAGAAGAGGATTCTTTACTGTTAGGGCAGTGAGAATCTGGAATTGCTTGCCTGAGGAGGTGGTGATGGCGAACTCAGTCGAGGGGTTCAAGAGAGGCCTGGATGTCTTCCTGGAGCAGAACAATATTGTATCATACAATTATTAGGTTCTGTAGAAGGACGTAGATCTGGGGATTTATTATGATGGAATATAGGCTGAACTGGATGGACAAATGTCTTTTTTCGGCCTTACTAACTATGTTATTGACTACGTTATCAATATTTGGTGACCGGCCTTCACCTTCAGCACTTCTTCTTCTAAATTCTCTTGCACACAGTTGAAGGAACTCGGCAGGAGGTTGTTCCAAACATCTTGGAGGACCGACCCCAGATCTTCTGTGTATGAGGCTTGTACGGATCCTGATCCCAGACAGGCCGGATGATGTGAGATCAGGGCTGTGCGCGACAGGATCATCACCTCCAGGACTCCTCGTTCCTAATGACACTGGCTGCATGTTTGGGGTCGTTTTCCGGCTGCAGAAATAATTTGGAGCCAATTAGATGCCTCCCTGATGGTATTACACGATGGAGAAGTATCTGCCTGGATTTCTTCAGTGTAAGGCCGGCGTCACACTTGCGAGTTTTACGGACGTAAGAGCGCAGAAACTACGTCCGTAAAACTCGCAAAAAATACGGCACAATTATTCTCTATGCCCCTGCTCCTATCTGCCGTATTTTACTGATCAGTATTATACGGCTTTCTACGGCCGTAGAAAATCGCAGCATGCTGCATTTGTCACCGTATTGCGCAAATAAAACGCCAATGAAAGTCTATGGAAGCCCCAAAAATACGGATTACACATGGACCAGCAGTGTGACTTGCGAGAAATACGCAGCGCTGTTAGAGAGAAAAGCCGGTAATTCAGTGCGGTGTACAGTAAAATCACACTGACAGCTTACAGTAGAATAGGTAGAATAAATATGTACACATAGAATAGGTATATATATATATATATATATATATATATATATATGTCAGTGAGACACATATATGTATATATATTCTTACTTCATACAGCCGCGATATAGCAAAAAGCCGGTAATTCAATTACCGGCTTTTGCTTTCTCCTTCCTAAAACCCGACATGATATGAGACCTGGTTTACATACAGTAAACCATCTCATATCACCATTTTTTTTGCATAATCCACACTACTAATGTTAGTAGTGTGTATCTGCAAAATTTGGCCGTTCTAGCTCTTAAAATAAAGGGTTAAATGGCGGAAAAAATTGGCGTTGGCTCCCGCGCAATTTTCTCCGCCAGAGTAGTAAAGCCAGTGACTGAGGGCAGATATTAATAGCCTGGAGAGGGTCCATGGTTATTGGCCCCCCCCTGGCTAAAAACATCTGCCCCCAGCCACCCCAGAAAAGGCACATCTGGAAGATGCGCCTATTCTGGCACTTGGCCACTCTCTTCCCATTCCTGTGTAGCGGTGGGATATGGGGTAATGAAGGGTTAATGCCACCTTGCTATTGTAAGGTGACATTAAGCCTAATTAATAATGGAGAGGCGTCAATTATGACACCTATCCATTATTAATCCAATTGAATGAAAGGGTTAAAAAAAACACACACATTATTAAAAATTATTTTAATGAAATAAAAACAAAGGTTGTTGTAATATTTTATTTAACGCCCAATCCAATCACTGAAGACCCTCGTTCTGTGAAAGAAAAAACATAATAAACCAACAATATACTTACCTTCCGCAGATCTGTAAAGTCCAACGATGTAAATCCTTCTGAAGGGGTTAAAACATTTTGCAGCAAGGAGTTCCACTAATGCAGGCTGCTCCTTGCTGCAAAACCCCGGGGAATGAAGCTAAATATAGGTCAATGATCTATATTTAGCTTCATTTGCGGTGAGGCGCCCTCTGCTGGCTGTTCATAGATCGTGGGAACTTACCTAGAAAGCTCCCAGGCTTTCTAGGTAAGTTCCCATGATCTATGAACAGCCAGCAGAGGGCGCCTCACCGCAAATGAAGCTAAATATAGATCATTGACCTATATTTAGCTTCATTCCCCGGGGTTTTGCAGCAAGGAGCAGCCTGCATTAGCGGAACTCCTTGCTGCAAAATGTTTTAACCCCTTCAGAAGGATTTACATCGTTGGACTTTACAGATCTGCGGAAGGTAAGTATATTGTTGGTTTATTATGTTTTTTCTTTCACAGAACGAGGGTCTTCAGTGATTGGATTGGGCGTTAAATAAAATATTACAACAACCTTTGTTTTTATTTCATTAAAATAATTTTTAATAATGTGTGTGTTTTTTTTAACCCTTTCATTCAATTGGATTAATAATGGATAGGTGTCATAATTGACGCCTCTCCATTATTAATTAGGCTTAATGTCACCTTACAATAGCAAGGTGGCATTAACCCTTCATTACCCCATATCCCACCGCTACACGGGAATGGGAAGAGAGTGGCCAAGTGCCAGAATAGGCGCATCTTCCAGATGTGCCTTTTCTGGGGTGGCTGGGGGCAGATGTTTTTAGCCAGGGGGGGGCCAATAACCATGGACCCTCTCCAGGCTATTAATATCTGCCCTCAGTCACTGGCTTTACTACTCTGGCGGAGAAAATTGCGCGGGAGCCAACGCCAATTTTTTCCGCCATTTAACCCTGCTGTTCTGTTCGGTCTGGGGAGACCTATTTTGAACTTTGGTATTTTTTGGGGTGTTCAAGATGCGGTTCTGAAACTTGTGGTTGATTGACTTAAATGAGGATGGGTCGGTCGGCCACGGGATTCAGAGCCGCATCTTGAATATTTTAAAGAATATTGAAGTTCAAAGTCGGTCATTTTTGACCAACAGAACAGCAGGGTTAACCCTTTATTTTAAGAGCTAGAACGGCCAAATTTTGCAGATACACACTACTAACATTAGTAGTGTGGATTATGCAAAATAAATGGTGATATGAGATGGTTTACTGTATGTAAACCAGGTCTCATATCATGTCGGGTTTTAGGAAGGAGAAAGCAAAAGCCGGTAATTGAATTACCGGCTTTTTGCTATCTCGCGCTGTATGAAGGAATAATATATATATATATATGTGTCTACTGACATATATATATATATATATATATATATATATAGACAGTATATATGTTTTTATTTTTTTTTTAACACATGGATCCCTTGTATAGGCGTATGTCGGTTTGGCAAGCCTGCGATAAAAACATGCAGTACGGCTGCCATACGGATTACATACGGAGGATGCCATGCGCAAAAAACGGTGACACAGCCTGCCTACGGAGGAGCTACGGACCACTATTTTCGGGACTTTTCAGCGTATTACGGCCGTAATATACGGACCGTATTTGCATACGCTGAGTGTGACGCCGGCCTAAAGAAGAACAAGGAAAAAGTGATGACTCGGCCCCACACAGCCCTAACCTCCTGCGGTGACCCACCAGTATGTTTTCCTGGAGGGACACTTGTTAGTCATTTTTTGGTGATCCATAGGTTTGGAAATCATTATTGGTGATCTATGGGTATAGCAATCCGTGATCCATTGGTATAACATTTATACAGTGGTAATCCATTGGTTTTCCAATCAATCTGGGTGATCCAGGGGTTTACCATTCATTCCTGGTGATCCATTAGTTTACGACTAGTGCTCGTTACTCCAGTTTGCCGAGGGTGCCCGGGTATGCACTGAGTATAGAGATGCTCCAAGTCCCCGTGTCTCCATAAAACATGCAGGCATTGCCTGACATACATGGGTAATCCCTGCATGTTTTGTGGTTGTCTAACACCCACGAAACCTGCGGCCATGGGGACTCGATTATGTCACTCAAGCACCCGCGATACTCAGTGCACACGCGGGCACCCTGGGCAAACTGGGGTAACGAGCACTGGAGTTCATCACTATTTACCACTCATTTTTGGTAATCTAGCACTTACCTTATTTATTTAGATCTATTAATTTGGTGGTGATCCAGTGAATTACCATTCATTCCAGGTGATCCTGTTGTTTCCAATTCATGATCTATTGATTCAGCAGCGACAACAGGAGTGTGGAGGTGACTGCTTCCATAGGTGAGCATCAGGGCTGCGGCGGTGAAGGGCCAGGAATGTCAGGGCCGCGGCGGTGAAGGGCCAGGAATGGTGCTTTTCTGCAGAGTCAGAAATATGACGAGATGACAGATGGAATAGGAGAGAATTGGCATACAGGAGCGTTTATAAAGCCAGCAGCCCACTATGACTAACCAGAGTAATCACTGTTTATGGTGTAAATGATATCACCACACGTCACACAATTTACCAGTTAGTGCAGAGATTCTAAGAAAATCTCCAGACTCCACATTCACGATCTGCAGGTTTCTGAGTCTGTGCATTAGAATAATTAATTGAAAGGGGAAAGTGTTCACAATAATATTAATCAGTGAGGTCAATCATTGTGTGAAGAGACCGGGGTGAATCCGCTGGCCCTTATTTAAAGGGACTCTGTCACCTGAATTTGGAGGGAACAATCTTCAGCCATGGAGGCGGGGTTTTGGGGTTTTTGATTCACCCTTTCCTTACCCGCTGGCTGCATGCTGGCTGCAATATTGGATTGAAGTTCATTCTCTGTCCTTCGTAGTAAGGTAATCTTGCCTTGCGCAGGCATGTACTATGGAGGACAGAGAATGAACTTCAATCCAATATTGCAGCCAGCATGCAGCCAGCGGGTAAGGAAAGGGTGAATCAAACACCCAAAAACCCCGCCTCCATGGCTGAAGATTGTTCCCTCCAAATTCAGGTGACAGTGTCCCTTTAAGGATGAAACCAGCACATGTTGTACATTTATTTCTCCTTGAAAGCCTGAGAAATGTGGGCCGTTCGAGACATTGTTCTTCTGAACAGCGTACTGTGACTAAAGAGTTTATTGGAGATGGCTAAAGTTACAAAGAAGAGCAGGCAGTGATAGGTGGAAAGCCAAACCAGAGAGACGTGGAAGAAAACGGAAGACGACCATTGGAATGGATGGAAGAAGAGCCAGAATGGCAAAGGCTCAGGCAATGATCGGTGTTGTGAATTCTGTGGCAGAGCTCCCTCCTGTGGTCACAAGTGGTACTTCGGCTGGTTCTCTCTGTGAGCTTCCGTTGGTGGAGGAAAGTGGTACTGCGGCTTCTGAGTTTCCTTCCTCAGGTGATGTGGTGAAGTCGTTAGGTGCTGCTCTATTTAACTCCACCTAGTGCTTTGATCCTGGCCTCCAGTCAATGTTCTAGTATTGGACCTGTTTCCTCCTGGATCGTTCCTGTGGCCTGCTGCTCTGCATAGCTAAGTTCTTCTTTGCTATTTGTTTGCTGTTTTTTTCTGTCCAGCTTGTCAATTTGTTTTTTACTGCTTGCTGGAAGCTCTGGGACGCAGAGGGTGTACCTCCGTGCCGTTAGTTCGGTACGGAGGGTCTTTTTGCCCCCTTTGCGTGGTTTTTGTAGGGTTTTGTGTTAACCGCAAAGTTACCTTTCCTATCCTCGCTCTGTTCAGAAAGTTGGGCCTCACTTTGCTAAATCTATTTCATCTCTACGTTTGTCTTTTCATCTTAACTCACAGTCATTATATGTGGGGGCTGCCTCTTCCTTTGGGGTATTTCTCTGAGGCAAGGTAGGCTTATTTTCTATCTTCAGGCTAGCTAGTTTCTCAGGCCGTGCCAAGTTGCATAGGGAGCATTAGGCGCAATCCACGGCTGCCTTTAGTGTGGTTGGAGAGGATTAGGGATTGCGGTCAACAGAGTTCCCACGTCTCAGAGCTCGTTCTTGTTTTTTGGGTTATTGCCAGGTCACTGTATGTGCGCTGACCTCTATGTCCATTGTGGTACTGAATTACCTTTCATAACAGTACTGGAGGCCCGAAGTACTAATGATTCCCAGTAGAGGGAAAAAAGAAGTTCTGAGACCATTTTTTTTTCTTTGCACTGTGTTTTGCCTTTTTTTTCCCCTAGACATTTGGGTGGTTCAGAACACAGGTGTAGCAATGGACATTAAAGGTCTGTCTTCATGTGTGGATCAGCTCACGGCAAGAGTACAAAGTATTCAAGACTTTGTGGTTCAGAATTCTATGTTAGAACCGAGAATTCCTATTCCTGATTTGTTTTTTGGAGATAGAACTAAATTTCTGAGTTTCAAAAATAATTGTAAACTATTTCTGGCTTTGAAACCTCGCTCCTCTGGTGACCCAGTTCAACAAGTTAGGATCGTTATTTCTTTTTTGCGTAGCGACCCTCAGGACTGGGCATTTTCTCTTGCGTCAGGAGATCCTGCATTAAGTAATATCGATGCATTTTTCCTGGCGCTCGGATTGCTGTACGATGAGCCTAATTCTGTGGATCAGGCAGAGAAGAATTTGCTGGCTCTGTGTCAGGGTCAGGATGAAATAGAGGTATATTGTCAGAAATTTAGAAAGTGGTCCATACTCACTCAGTGGAATGAAGGTGCGCTCGCAGCTATTTTCAGAAAAGGTCTCTCTGAAGCCCTTAAGGATGTCATGGTGGGATTTCCTATGCCTGCTGGTCTGAATGAGTCTATGTCTTTGGCCATTCAGATCGGTCGACGCTTGCGCGAGCGTAAATCTGTGCACCATTTGGCGGTATTACCTGAGCTTAAACCTGAGCCTATGCAGTGCGATAGGACTTTGACCAGAGTTGAACGGCAAGAACACAGACGTCTGAATGGGCTGTGTTTCTACTGCGGTGATTCCATTCATCAGCTATCTCTGATTGTCCTAAGCGCACTAAGCGGTTCGCTAGGTCTGCCACCATTGGTACGGTACAGTCAAAATTTCTTCTGTCTGTTAACTTGATCTGCTCTTTGTCATCGTATTCTGTCATGGCATTTGTGGACTCAGGCGCTGCTCTGAATTTGATGGACTTGGAGTATGCTAGGCGTTGTGGGTTTTTCTTGGAGCCCTTGCAGTGTCCTATTCCATTGAGAGGAATTGATGCTACGCCTTTGGCCAAGAATAAGCCTCAGTACTGGACCAAGCTGACCATGTGCATGGCTCCTGCACATCAGGAGGTTATTCGCTTTCTGGTGTTGCATAATCTGCATGATGTGGTCGTGTTGGGGTTGCCATGGCTACAAGTCCATAGTCCAGTATTAGATTGGAAATCCATGTCTGTGTCCAGCTGGGGTTGTCAGGGGGTACATGGTGATGTCCCATTTCTGACTATTTCGTCATCCACCCCTTCTGAGGTTCCTGAGTTCTTGTCTGATTACCGGGATTTATTTGATGAGCCCAAGTCCGATACCCTACCTCCGCATAGGGATTGTGATTGTGCTATCGATTTGATTCCTGGTAGTAAATTCCCAAAAGGTCGACTGTTTAATTTATCTGTGCCTGAGCACGCCGCTATGCGGAGTTATGTGAAGGAGTCTTTGGAGAAGGGGCATATTCGCCCGTCATCGTCGCCATTAGGAGCAGGGTTCTTTTTTGTAGCCAAGAAGGATGGTTCACTGAGACCTTGTATAGATTATCGCCTTCTAAATAAGATCACGGTTAAATTTCAGTACCCCTTGCCATTGTTATCTGATTTGTTTGCTCGGATTAAGGGGGCTAGTTGGTTCACCAAGATAGATCTTCATGGTGCGTATAATCTTGTGCGTATTAAGCGAGGCGATGAGTGGAAAACTGCATTTAATACGCCCGAGGGCCATTTTGAGTATCTAGTAATGCCATTCGGACTTGCCAATGCTCCATCAGTGTTTCAGTCCTTTATGCATGACATCTTCCGAGAGTACCTGGATAAATTCCTGATTGTGTACTTAGATGACATTTTGATCTTCTCGGATGATTGGGAGTCTCATGTGAAGCAGGTCAGAACGGTGTTTCAGGTCCTGCGTGCTAATTCTTTGTTTGTGAAGGGATCAAAGTGTCTCTTTGGTGTTCAGAAGGTTTCATTTTTGGGGTTCATCTTTTCCCCTTCTACTATCGAGATGGACCCTGTTAAGGTCCAAGCCATCCATAATTGGACTCAGCCGACATCTCTGAAAAGTCTGCAAAAGTTCCTGGGCTTTGCTAATTTTTATCGTCGCTTCATCTGCAATTTTTCTAGTATTGCTAAACCATTGACCGATTTGACCAAGAAAGGTGCTGATTTGGTCAATTGGTCTTCTGCTGCGGTGGAAGCTTTTCAAGAGTTGAAGCGTCGTTTTTCTTCTGCCCCTGTGTTGTGTCAACCAGATGTTTCGCTTCCGTTCCAGGTCGAGGTTGATGCTTCTGAGATTGGAGCAGGGGCTGTTTTGTCGCAGAGAAGTTTTGATTGCTCGGTGATGAAACCATGCGCCTTCTTTTCCAGGAAGTTTTCGCCTGCTGAGCGAAATTATGATGTGGGCAATCGAGAGTTGCTGGCCATGAAGTGGGCATTCGAGGAGTGGCGTCATTGGCTTGAAGGAGCTAAGCATCGCGTGGTGGTCTTGACTGATCATAAGAACTTGCCTTATCTCGAGTCCGCCAAGTGGTTGAATCCTAGACAAGCTCGTTGGTCGTTGTTTTTTTCCCGTTTTGACTTTGTGATTTCATACCTTCCGGGCTCTAAAAATGTGAAGGCGGATGCTCTGTCTAGGAGTTTTGTGCCCGACTCTCCGGGTGTATCTGAGCCGGCGGGTATCCTCAAAGAGGGAGTAATTGTGTCTGCCATCTCCCCTGATTTGCGGCGGGTGCTGCAAAAATTTCAGGCTACTAAACCTGATCGTTGCCCAGCGGAGAAACTGTTTGTCCCTGATAGGTGGACGAATAGAGTTATCTCTGAGGTTCATTGTTCGGTGTTGGCTGGTCATCCTGGAATCTTTGGTACCAGAGAGTTAGTGGCTAGATCCTTTTGGTGGCCATCTCTGTCGCGGGATGTGCGTACTTTTGTGCAGTCCTGTGGGATTTGTGCTCGGGCTAAGCCCTGCTGTTCTCGTGCCAGTGGGTTGCTTTTGCCCTTGCCGGTCCCGAAGAGGCCTTGGACACATATCTCTATGGATTTTGTTTCAGATCTTCCCGTCTCTCAAAAGATGTCAGTCATTTGGGTGGTCTGTGATCGCTTCTCTAAGATGGTCCATTTGGTACCCTTGTCTAAATTGCCTTCCTCCTCTGATTTGGTGCCATTGTTTTTCCAGCATGTGGTTCGTTTACATGGCATTCCTGAGAATATCGTTTCTGACAGAGGTTCCCAGTTTGTTTCGAGGTTTTGGCGAGCCTTTTGTGGTAGGATGGGCATTGACTTGTCTTTTTCCTCGGCTTTCCATCCTCAGACTAATGGCCAGACCGAACGAACCAATCAGACCTTGGAAACATATCTGAGATGCTTTGTTTCTGCTGATCAGGATGACTGGGTGTCCTTTTTGCCTTTGGCTGAGTTCGCCCTTAATAATCGGGCCAGCTCGGCTACTTTGGTTTCGCCATTTTTCTGCAATTCTGGTTTTCCATCCTCGTTTCTCTTCAGGGCAGGTTGAGTCTTCAGACTGTCCTGGTGTGGATACTGTGGTGGACAGGTTGCAGCAGATTTGGACTCATGTAGTGGACAATTTAACTTTGTCCCAGGAGAAGGCTCAACGTTTCGCTAATCGCAGAAGCTGTGTGGGTCCCCAACTTCGGGTTGGGGACTTGGTTTGGCTATCTTCTCGTCATATTCCTATGAAGGTTTCCTCTCCTAAGTTTAAACCTCGTTTTATTGGTCCGTATAGGATTTCTGAGGTTCTTAATCCTGTGTCTTTTCGTCTGACCCTTCCAGATTCTTTTTCCATACATAACGTATTCCATAGGTCATTGTTGCGGAGATACGTGGCACCTATGGTTCCATCTGTTGATCCTCCTGCCCCGGTTTTGGTGGAGGGGGAGTTGGAGTATATTGTGGAGAAGATTTTGGATTCTCGTGTTTCAAGGCGGAAACTCCAGTATCTGGTTAAGTGGAAGGGTTATGCTCAGGAAGATAATTCCTGGGTCTTTGCCTCTGATGTCCATGCTCCCGATCTTGTTCGTGCCTTTCATATGGCTCATCCTGGTCGTCCTGGGAGCTCTGGTGAGGGTTCGGTGACCCCTCCTCAAGGGGGGGGTACTGTTGTGAATTCTGTGGCAGAGCTCCCTCCTGTGGTCACAAGTGGTACTTCGGCTGGTTCTCTCTGTGAGCTTCCGTTGGTGGAGGAAAGTGGTACTGCGGCTTCTGAGTTTCCTTCCTCAGGTGATGTGGTGAAGTCGTTAGGTGCTGCTCTATTTAACTCCACCTAGTGCTTTGATCCTGGCCTCCAGTCAATGTTCTAGTATTGGACCTGTTTCCTCCTGGATCGTTCCTGTGGCCTGCTGCTCTGCATAGCTAAGTTCTTCTTTGCTATTTGTTTGCTGTTTTTTTCTGTCCAGCTTGTCAATTTGTTTTTTACTGCTTGCTGGAAGCTCTGGGACGCAGAGGGTGTACCTCCGTGCCGTTAGTTCGGTACGGAGGGTCTTTTTGCCCCCTTTGCGTGGTTTTTGTAGGGTTTTGTGTTAACCGCAAAGTTACCTTTCCTATCCTCGCTCTGTTCAGAAAGTTGGGCCTCACTTTGCTAAATCTATTTCATCTCTACGTTTGTCTTTTCATCTTAACTCACAGTCATTATATGTGGGGGCTGCCTCTTCCTTTGGGGTATTTCTCTGAGGCAAGGTAGGCTTATTTTCTATCTTCAGGCTAGCTAGTTTCTCAGGCCGTGCCAAGTTGCATAGGGAGCGTTAGGCGCAATCCACGGCTGCCTTTAGTGTGGTTGGAGAGGATTAGGGATTGCGGTCAACAGAGTTCCCACGTCTCAGAGCTCGTTCTTGTTTTTTGGGTTATTGCCAGGTCACTGTATGTGCTCTGACCGCTATGTCCATTGTGGTACTGAATTACCTTTCATAACAGATCGGCTCCAGGATGATCACAGACAGTCTCACGTTACCTGCAAGGACTGGGACAGTAAGAAGACGCCTGTGTGACGCTAATCTCTGAGCAAGAAATCTCAGCAAAGTCCCACTGTTAATAAAGACATGTTCTGAAGTGGATATAATTTGCCAAAGATCACATCAACCGGCCTAAAGAGAAATGGAGAAACATTGTGTGGACTGATGAAAGTAAAATTGTTCCAAGGTCCGCACACAGTTCATCAGACGACACCCAAACCCTGCATTCAGCCACAGTGCACTCTGCACACAGTGAAGCACGGTGGAAGCATCATGATATGGGCAGGTTTCTCTTACTATGGTGCCGGACCTATTACTTCATACCAGCGATCATGGACCAGTCTGCAGATATTAAAATACTTGAAGAGGTCATGTTGCCTTACACTGGAGAGGATATGCCCTGGAAATGGGGGTTTCACCAAGACAGCGACCCTAAACACAACAGTAAATGAGCAAAATCTTGGTTCCAGGCCAACAAAATTGAGGTTATGGAGCGGCCAGCCCAATCCCCGGATTAATCCGATAGAACACTTGTGGGGCGACATAAAAAATGCCCTTTATGAGGCAAAGCCGACAAATGACAAAAAATTGTGGGATGTAGTCCGAGTATCCTGGGCTGGAATAACAGGTGATACCGGCCAGAAGATGGTGACTCCATGCGACATAGATGTGAACCCGTTCTAAAAAACTGTGGGAGACAAATCAGGTCAGTGATTCACAAAAAATAGTAATATTGTGAGTTTGTAAAGACAAATGCAGACACTGCTGTCTATTAGAACGGCCCAATGTTCATTTTTTGTTATTTTCTGTAAAGTAGTTAAAGATTATATTATATTAAAATTATAATTTCTCTTCATGTTTTGAATATGAAAACAGCGTGCAATGTTCCCAATGCTGGAAATGACAACTAGGAGGAAGATTTTGTGACTAAGGCCGGGATCACACATGCGAGAAACACGTCCGTGTCTCGCATGTGAAATCCAAGCTCTGGCGCCGGCACTTGGGAGCGGAGTGTGCGGCTCCATGTGTTCCTATGCGGCCGCACGCTCAGCTCTGGAGTGCCGGCGCCAGAGCTTGGATTTCACATGCGAGACACGGACGTGTTTCTCGCATGTGTGATCCCGGCCTTAGTGGCGCCGGAGATATGGCGCCATTTACCCAGCGACTCCGGTCGCATTACACGTGCGCCTGAGTGGACAGGACTTCTTGCTGCATCCAGGCTACCCTGTTGTGAATTCTGTGGCTGAATTCACTCCTGTGGTCACAAGTGGTACTGCAGCTTCTGAGCTTCCTCCCTCAGGTGTTCTGGTGAGCTCGTTAACTGCTTCATTACTTAACTCCGCCTGATGCTGCTATCCTTGCTCCTTGTCTATGTTTAAGTGTTGGATCTGAGCTTCTCCTGATTGTTCCTGTGACCTGCTGCTCTGTATAGCTAAGTGCTTTTTGCTTTTTTGTTGCTTTTTTTCTGTCCAGCTTGTCTTTTGTTTTGCTGCAACCTATCCACCACAGAATCCACACCAGGACAGTCCGAAGACTCAACCTGTCCTGAAGAGAAACGAGGATGGAACCCAGAATTGCAAAAAAATGGAGAAACCAAGGTAGCCGAGCTGGCCCGATTATTAAGGGCGAACTCAGCCAACGGCAAAAAGGACACCCAATCATCCTGGTCTGCAGAAACAAAACATCTCAGATATGTTTCCAAGGTCTGATTGGTTCGTTCGGTCTGGCCATTAGTCTGAGGATGGAAAGCCGAGGAAAAGGATAGGTCAATGCCCATCCTACCACAAAAGGCTCGCCAAAACCTTGAAACAAACTGGGAACCTCTGTCAGAAACAATATTCTCAGGAATGCCATGCAACCGAACCACATGCTGAAAGAACAAAGGTACCAAATCAGAGGAGGAAGGCAATTTAGCCAAGGGCACCAGATGGACCATTTTAGAAAAGCGATCACAGACCACCCAAATGACTGACATCTTTTGAGAAACGGGAAGGTCAGAAATGAAATCCATCGAAATATGTGTCCAAGGCCTCTTTGGGACCGGCAAGGGCAAAAGCAACCCACTGGCACGAGAACAGCAGGGCTTAGCCCTAGCACAAATCCCACAGGACTGCACAAAAGTACGTACATCCCGTGACAGAGATGGCCACCAGAAGGATCTAGCCACTAACTCTCTGGTACCAAAAATTTCAGGCGAATAAACCTGATCGTTGTCCAGCAGAGAAACTGTTCGTCCCTGATAGGTGGACTAATAAACTTATCTCTGAACTTCATTGTTCGGTGTTGGCTGGTCATCCTGGAATCTTTGGTACCAGAGAGTTAGTGGCTAGATCCTTTTGGTGGCCGTCTCTGTCACGGGATGTACGTACTTTTGTGCAGTCCTGTGGGATTTGTGCTAGGGCTAAGCCCTGCTGTTCTCGTGCCAGTGGGTTGCTTTTGCCCTTGCCGGTCCCAAAGAGGCCTTGGACACATATTTCGATGGATTTCATTTCTGACCTTCCCGTTTCTCAAAAGATGTCAGTCATTTGGGTGGTCTGTGATCGCTTTTCTAAAATGGTCCATCTGGTGCCCTTGGCTAAATTGCCTTCCTCCTCTGATTTGGTACCTTTGTTCTTTCAGCATGTGGTTCGGTTGCATGGCATTCCTGAGAATATTGTTTCTGACAGAGGTTCCCAGTTTGTTTCAAGGTTTTGGCGAGCCTTTTGTGGTAGGATGGGCATTGACCTATCCTTTTCCTCGGCTTTCCATCCTCAGACTAATGGCCAGACCGAACGAACCAATCAGACCTTGGAAACATATCTGAGATGTTTTGTTTCTGCAGACCAGGATGATTGGGTGTCCTTTTTGCCGTTGGCTGAGTTCGCCCTTAATAATCGGGCCAGCTCGGCTACCTTGGTTTCTCCATTTTTTTGCAATTCTGGGTTCCATCCTCGTTTCTCTTCAGGACAGGTTGAGTCTTCGGACTGTCCTGGTGTGGATTCTGTGGTGGATAGGTTGCAGCAAAACAAAAGACAAGCTGGACAGAAAAAAAGCAACAAAAAAGCAAAAAGCACTTAGCTATACAGAGCAGCAGGTCACAGGAACAATCAGGAGAAGCTCAGATCCAACACTGAAACATAGACAAGGAGCAAGGATAGCAGCATCAGGCGGAGTTAAGTAATGAAGCAGTTAACGAGCTCACCAGAACACCTGAGGGAGGAAGCTCAGAAGCTGCAGTACCACTTGTGACCACAGGAGTGAATTCAGCCACAGAATTCACAACACTACCCTACCAATATTGGAATTTATAGAGACAGCATTAACGTTTCTCCCTGCACCATCTACTATATAATTGTCTAAGGGTCACTTCCGTCTGTCTGTCTGTCTTTCTGTCACAGATATTCATTGGTCGCGGCCTCTGTCTGTCATGGAAATCCAAGTCGCTGATTGGTCGTGGCAAAACAGCCACGACCAATCAGCGACGGGCACAGTCCGGCGAAAAAATGGCCGCTCCTTCCTCCCCGCAGTCAGTGCCTGCTCCGTACTCCCCTTCAGTCAGCACTCACACAGGTTTAATGGCAGCGTTGACAGCGGTGTAACGCACTCGGTTAACGCTGCTATTAACCCTGTGTGACCAACTTTTTACTATTGACGCTGCCTATGCAGCATGAATAGTAAAAAGATCTAATGTTAAAAATAATTTAAAAAAAATAGTTATATAATCACCCTCCGTTGGCCCCCGGATCGAAGCGGTTACCGACGCTCCTCGCGATGCCCCGGTGACCGCTCCATGCATTGCGGTCTCGCGAGATGATGATGTGCGGTCTCGCGAGACCGCAATGCACTCTTCAGACCAGAGCACGTGAGGAGCATCGGTCACCGCTTCGATCCGGAGGCCAACGGAGGGTGAGTATGTAACTATTTTTTATTTTCTTTTTTTTTAACAGGGATATGGTGCCCACATTGCTATATATTACGTGGGCTGTGCAATATACTACGTGGCTGTGCAATATACTGTGTGGGCTGTGCAATATACGCTGTGCAATGTACTGCGCAGGCTGTGCAATATAGTACGTGGGCTGTGCAATATACTGCGTGGGCTGTACTATACACTACGTGGCCTGTGTTATATACTGCGTGGCCTGTGTTATATACTGCGTGCGTGGTACTGCGCGGGCTGTACAATATACTACGCGGGCTGTGCAATATACTACGTGGCTGGTCAATATACTACGTGACTGGGCAATATACTACGTGACTGGGCAATATGCTACGTGTCTGTGCTATATACTACGTGGCTCTGTGCTGTATACTACGTGACTGGGCAATATACTACGTAGCTGGGCAATATACTACGTAGCTGGGCAATATACTACGTGGCTGGGCAATATACTACGTCGCTGGGCAATATACTATGTGGCTGGGCAATATACTACGTGACTGGGCAATATACTACATGGCTGGGCAATATACTACGTGGTTGGGCAATATACTGCGTGGCTGGACAATATACTACGTGGCTGGGCAATATACTATGTGGCTGGACAATATACTACGTAGCTGGGCAATATACTATGTGGCTGGACAATATACTACGTGGCTGGGCAATATACTACGTCGCTGGCCAATATACTACGTGACTGTGCAATATACTACGTGGGCTGTGTAATATACTACGTCACTGGGCAATATACTACGTGACTGGGCAATATACTATGTGGTCATGCATATTCTAGAATAACCGATGCGTTAGAATCGGGCCACCATCTAGTATGTCTTATATTTGTTCTGATGAAGGTCCGGATGTGGACTGAAAACGTTCGACTTGCCTTTATGGATGCACATCAATAAACCTGTTGCATATGATAATTATTCATCTAGAGTGCCAAATTTTTTCGGATTTGTTGGGCTGGATACCCAATTTGAGCACCTACTCTATATACTACTACGAGGGCCGTGTTGTTCTATTATTACATTAACTCAGGTTTTTGAACATACTGCTATTATTTTGAGCATTACTGTATGAGAGGGGTGAGAGACATGGAATGTGATGGGTGGAGAGACGTATTCTCGTCTGCCATGATACTCACCAATGGATGAAGTCACCGCCACGCCTGTCCTCGCTGCTCCTCCTCCTATCCACACTGCTCTGTCTATTCTGCTTGCTGCTCATCATAGCACGTGTAGATCCCAATGCAGTCACCATTAAAATGGCACTGCACTGTGATTCCAGTGTTTATTCTATATTGAGCACTATGTGGGGCCCATTATACTGTGAAGAACTATGTGGGGCACATTATATTGCTGTCTTAAAAATGTGTGACCCCACTTCATCTACTTCTATGGGAGTAGTGATATAGTGAATGAAGCGGGGTCACACATTACACCACTGATTCCATATTACAACTATGGTGGTGCACTCTAATAGTGGATGTAGGAGAACTTCAGAAGGTGCGCACTGTACTAAAAAAATAAACTCGATGCAAACACCAACATTGATATTACTGCCATATAGTGGTAGATACGAGTGCTCCATATAATATAATGCACTCCCCATAGGCCTCCATACACTATGATAATCTCCCCATAGGCCTTCATACAGTATAATGCACTCCCCATAATCCTCCATATAGTATAATGCACTCCCGATAATCCTCCATATAGTATAATGCACTCCATAGTCCTCTATATAGTACAATGCACTGTCCATAGTCCTTTATATAGTATAATGCATTCTCCATAGTCCTCCATATAGTATAATGCACACAACATAGGCCTCCATATAGTATAATGCACTTAGCCCTGTATCTAATACCACCAAGTGTTACTGTAAATGTATCTAATAGCGCACGTGATATACTCCACGTATCTAACTCCAGCTCAGGATACAACGACCAGCACTAACAGAATTGGAGCCACCGTCCTCGGTGACACTGTACTTGTCAGTATAACTGGCTGTCACCAACAAAATGGCTCATCACTGTGATCCTAAACTTCAGACACCAAGAGGAAGGTCCAGCTCCAGGTAAAAACCAATTGTTTCTGCAGTTTCTACGTCTGGTCAGGACGACACCCGAGCTCTACAATCCGACTATGGCAGGTGAGCTGGCTTCTCATTTTTTTAATCCTAAACTTCATCCTTTCTTATCTTTTTTTTTTTTTTTTTTTTACAAGGCGAGGAGAGGAGACATCACACACTGAGCAGATTCAGCCCTCATTGACTGCAGCCATAATTGTGACTTGTAGGATCGCTACTTCCAACAGGTGGCGCTATAGAGTCCTCTTTTTTCTCAGAAGAGGCAATTTGCAGCCATAATGTGAGCTATCTGTGCACTAGGATTTCATGGCAAATTTCAGCAGCTGCTCCCCCTAGTGTTTAAAAATGGAAATACCAAACCTTTTGAAATTTATTTTTCATCTTACCATCCACCTCTCGTGTCTCCCCTTTTCCCCATAGTTTGTAAGCTTGCGAGCAGCAGGGCCCTCATTCCTCCTGGTATCTGTTTTGAACTGTATTTCTGTTATGCTGTAATGTCTATTGTCTGTACAAGTCCCCTCTATAATTTGTAAAGCGCTGCGGAATATGTTGGCGCTATATAAATAAAAATTATTATTATATATTATTATCTTACTTCATTAAAAACAAATATATAAAAAAATCAAACATTAACCCCTTCGCGCCATGCGCCGTACTAGTACTGCACTGCCGGCACTGCATTTGTGCCAGCAGCAGTACTAGTACGGCACACCGATCACCGCGGTCTCGCGCTGAGCGCCGCGGTGATCGGGTGCGGGTGTCAGCTGTATACGACAGCTGACACCCCGCAGCAATGCCCACGATCGGCGCTATCGCCGATCGCGGGCATTTAACCCCTCTGATGCCGCTGTCAGTAGTGACAGCGGCATAGAGGGGGATCGCGCAGGGACGGGGGCTCCCTGCGCTCTCGAACCGGAGCAACGCAATGAGATCGCGTTGCTCCGGTGACCCGGAAGGAGTCCCCGGATCCAAGATGGCCACCGGACTCCTTCCAGGTCATGAAATGACCTGGCTAGCCGGCGCCTGCAGAGAGTTGCTGAGAGCAGGCGCTGGAGAGCCAGCTAAACTCCCTGTCAGATCGTTGATCTGACAGTGTGCTATGCACAGTGTCAGATCAACGATCTGATCTAATACAGTGATGTCCCACCCTGGGACAATGGTAGAAAGTTAAAAAAAAAAAAAATAGAATGTGTAAAAAAAAATAAAAAAATCCCCAAATAAAAAAAACAAAAACATTTCCCAATAAATCCATTTATTTAAGTAAAAAAAAAACAAAACAATAAATGTACACATATTTGGTATCGCCGCGTCTGTAACGACCCGCTCTATAAAACTATCCCACTAGTTAACCCCTTCAGTGAACACCGAAGAAAAAAAAAAAAAAAACAAGGCAAAAAACATTGCTTTATTATCATACAGGCGAACAAAAAGTGGAATAACACGCGATCAAAACGATGGATATAAATAACCATGGTACCGCTGAAAACGTCATCTTGTCCCGCAAAAAAAAAGCCGCCATACAGCATCATCAGCAGAAAAATAAAAAAGTTATAGCTCTCAGAATAATGCGATGCAAAAACAATTATTTTTTTATATAAAATAGTTTTTATTGTGTAAAGGCGCCAAAACATTAAAAAAATTACATAAATGAAGTATCGCTGTAATCGTACTGACCCGAAGAATAAAACTGCTTTATCCATTTTACCACACGTGGAACGGTATAAACGCCCCCCCCCCCTAAAAGAAATTCAGGAATTGCTGGTTTTTGTTCATTCCGCCTCCCAAAAATCGGAATAAAAAGCGATCAAAAAATGTCATCTGGCCGAAAATGTTACCAATAAAAACGTCAACTCGTCCCGCAAAAAAACAAGACCTCATATGACTCTGTGGGCCAAAATATGGATAAATTATAGCTCTCAAAATGTGGAGATGCAAAAACTATTTTTTAGTGTGTGACAGCTGCCAATCATAAAAATCCGCCAAAAAAACGCTATAAAAGTAAATCAAACCCCCCTTCATCACCCCCTTAGTTAGGGAAAAATAATAAAATGTAAAAAAATGTATTTATTTCCATTTTCCCATTAGGGCTAGGGTTAGGGCTAGGGTTAGGGTTTCAGTTATAATTGGGGGTTTCCACTGTTCAGGCACATCAGGGGCTCTCCAAACGCGACATGGCGTCCGATCTCAATTCCAGCCAATTCTGCTTTGAAAAAGTAAAACAGTTCTCCTTCCCTTCCGAGTTCTCCTGTGTGCCCAAACAGTGGTTCCCCCCAACATATGGGGTATCAGCGTTCTCAGGACAAGTTGGACAACAACTTTTGGGGTCCAATTTGTCCTGTTACCCTTGGGAAAATAAAAACGTGTGGGCTAAAATATCATTTTCGTGGAAAAAAAATATTTTTTATTTTCACGGCTCTGTGTTATAAACTGTAGTGAAACACTTGTTGGTTCAAAATTCTCACAACACATCTAGATAAGTTCCTTGGGGGGTCTAGTTTCCAATATGGGGTCACTTGTGGTGGGTTTCTACTGTTTAGGTACATCAGGGGCTCTGCAAATGCAACATGACACCTGCAGTCCATTCCATCTAAGTTTGCATTTCAAACGGTGCTCCTTCCCTTCCGAGCTCTGCCATGCACTCAAACGGTGGTTCCCCCCCACATGTGGGGTATCAGCGTACTGAGGACAAATTGGACAATAACATTTGTGGTCCAATTTCTCCTGTTACCCTTGGGAAAAAAAAATTGCGGGCTAAAACATCATTTTGTGGAAAGAAAAAATGATTTTTTAATTTTCACAATGCTACATTCTAAACTTTAGTGAAACAATTGGGGGTTAAAAGTGCTCACCACACATCTAGATAAGTTCCTTAGGGGGTCTTCTTTCCAAAATGGGGTTACTTGTGGGGGGTTTCCACTGTTAAGGCACGTCAGGGGCTCTCCAAATGCGACATGGCGTCCAATCTCAATTCCAGACAATTTTGCATTGAAAAGTCAAATGGCACTCCTTCCCTTCCGAGCTCTGCCATGTGCTCAAACAGTGGTTTATCCCCATATATGAAGTATTGACGTACTCAGGACAAATTGCACAACAACTTTTGGGGTCCAATTTATCCTGTTACCCTTGGGAAAATAAAAAATTTGGGGCAAAAAGATCATTTTTTGTGAAAATTAATATAATTTTTTTTTATGGCTCTACATTATAAACTTCTGTGAAGCACTTGGAGGTTCAAAGTGCTCACCACACATCTAGATTAGTTCCTTAGGGGGTCTACTTTCCAAAATGGTGTCACTTGTGGGGGTTTCCACTGTTTAGGCACATCAGGGGCTCTCCAATTGTGACATGGGCTCCGATCTCAATTCCAGCAAATCTTGCATTGAAAAGTCAAACGCCGCTCCTTCCCTTCCGAGCTCTGCCATGTGCCCAAACAGTGGTTTACCCCCACATATGGGGTATCGGCGTACTCAGGACAAATTGTACAACGACTTTTGTGGTCCAATTTCTCCTGTTACCCTTGGTAAAATGAAACAAATTGGACCTGAAGTAAAAATTTTGTGAAAAAAAAGTTAAATGTTCAATTTTTTTAAACATTCAAAAAATTCCTGTGAAGCACCTGAAGGGTTAATAAACTTTTTGAATGTGGGTTTGAGTACCTTGAGGGGTGCAGTTTTTAGAATGGTGTCACTTTTGGGCATTTTCTGTCATATAGACCCCTCAAAGTCACTTCAAGTGTGAGGTGGTCCGTAAAAAAAATGGTTTTGCAAATTTTGTTGCAAAAATGAGAAATCGCTGGTCAACTTTTAACCCTTATAACGTCCTAACAAAAAAAAATTATGTTTCCAAAATTGTGCTGATGTAAAGCAGACATGTGGGAAATGTTGTTTATTAACTATATTATGTGATATAACTCTCTAATTTAAGGGCATAAAAACTAAGAGTTTGAAAATTGCTAAATTTTCATAATTTCTGACAAATTTTTGTTTTTTTCACAAATAAATGCAAGTCATATCGAAGACGTTTTACCATTATCATGAAGTACAATATGTCACGAGAAAACAATGTCAGAATCACCAGGATCCGTTGAAGCGTTTCAGAGTTATGACCTCATAAAGTGACAGTGGTCAGAATTGTAAAAATTGGCCCTGTCACTTAGGTGAAAACAGGCTTTGGGGTGAAGGGGTTAATACTTTACATTTTTTTAATTGACGGCACCTTCCCTTTAAGCTTTTTATTATCTTTGTTATCTATATTATAGCACCATTTATTCCATGGCGCTTTACATGTGAAAAGGGGTATTGATAATAAAAGCGAGTACAATAATCTTGAACAAAACGAGTCACCGACTGGTACAGAAGTAGAGATGACCCTGCCCGGCATACAGTCTATGTGTCTATTCCATGGAGATCCAATATTTTCTTGCAATTGTTTGGCCAACATCTTTCCTGCAGCCCCCACCTTCATTGCACAGTGATTACCATGTTCTGAAACCCATTTTGACTGATCCCATTAGTAAAGTCTATGTGGATAGAAGGTCGTCATCTTTCTTCCTGAACAATGATCTTTTAACTAAAGTGTAAAGTGTCTACAGAGAGCAACCAGGAACCTGTGATCCAGAAAACTCCACTCCATGGGGGGCTCTGATGATAAGCTGATGAGTGGGGTCTTCCTTCCAAAGACCTTCTCAGAAGATATGGCAGCAAAAGCCACATTCAGCTGAGAACAAGCGCTGGCACCTGCCCAACTCCCTGGACTGATCGCCTCAGGAGACACAGGGGCTGCACAATGGAGCCTCTGGGGGCCGCATGTTTGGGACCCTTTGGACGCAAAAAAAAAGCATCTTGCTGCGTCCTCTGCGCCCTAACGCTTGCGGCAAAAAAAAAAACGCATGCATCGCAAAACGCATGTCCATGCGCCCCCATGTTAAATATAGGGGCGCATGGCGCATGCGTCACCACGGCTGCGCCCGACGCAGCCCGGCAGAACGCAAATGTGAACGTAGCCTCGCCGACGCAGCACCGCACAACACAAATGTGAACGTAGCCAAAATTCGGCAAAAAAGGACGTATGCGTCGCAAAACTATGCGTTTTAGCGTGCGTTTTTGTTTGCGTTGTGCGTTGCGTTGCTGACGCAACATCGCACAACGCAAATGTGAACGTAGCCTAATCTAGAACTTGACCTGGAAAACGGGCGGAGAGATGAACTAGTGACCATCATGTAATGTCTTATAACTATTCCACATCTCCTACGGGACAGTTAATATGGCGCTTCGGCAGACAGAAGGTGCCCCTCCGACAGAGAGAATGTGCCCCTCCAGCAGAAACACGGTGCCCCTCCAGCAGACAGAAGTGCCCCTCCGACAGAGAGAACGTGCCCCTCCGGCAGAGAGATGTGCTCCTCCAGCAGACAGAAGGTGCCCCTCCGACAGAGAGAACGTGCCCCTCCGGCAGAGAGATGTGCTCCTCCAGCAGACAGAAGGTGCCCCTCCGACAGAGAGAACGTGCCCCTCCGGCAGAGAGATGTGCTCCTCCAGCAGACAGAAGGTGCCCCTCCGACAGAGAGAATGTGCCCCTCCAGCAGAGAGATGGTGCCCCTCCTGGAGAAACACTTTGCCCCTTCAGCAGACAGAAGGTGCCCCTTCAGCAGACAGAAGGTGTCCCTCCGGCAGAGATGGTGCCCCTCTTGGAGAGAGATGGTGCCCCTCTTGGAGAGATGGTGCCCCTCTGGTAGAGAGATGGTGCCCCTCTTGGAGAGAGATGGTGCCCCTCTTGGAGAGTGCCCCTCTGGTAGAGAGAGTGCCCCTCTGGTAGAGAGATGGTGCCCGTCTGGTAGAGAGATGTGCCCTACCAGCAGACAGATTGTGCCCCTCTGACAGAGAGATGGTGCCCCTCCAGCAGACAGAAGGTGCCCTTCCTGGAGAGAGATGGTGCCCCTCTTGGAGAGATGGTGCCCCTCTGGTAGAGAGATGGTGCCCCTCTTGGAGAGAGATGGTGCCCCTCTTGGAGAGTGCCCCTCTGGTAGAGAGAGTGCCCCTCTGGTAGAGAGATGGTGCCCGTCTGGTAGAGAGATGTGCCCTACCAGCAGACAGATTGTGCCCCTCTGACAGAGAGATGGTGCCCCTCCAGCAGACAGAAGGTGCCCCTCTGGCAGAGAGATGGTGCTCCTCCTGGAGAGAGATGGTGCCCCTCCGGCAGAGAGAATGTGCCCCTCCAGCAGACAGATTGTGCCCCTGACAGTGAGATGGTGCCCCTCCTACAGAGAGATGGTGCCCCTCCAGCAGACAGAAGGTGCCCCTCTGGCAGAGAGATGGTGCCCTTCCAGGAGAGAGGTGAAGTCCCTCTGTCAGGGAGATGGTGCCCCTCCGGCAGAGAGATGTGCCCCTCCAGCAGACAGAATGTGCCCCTCTGACAGAGAAATGGTGCCCCTCCAGCAGACAGAAGGTGCCCCTCTGGCAGAGAGATGGTGCCTCTCCGGCAGAGAGAATGTGCCCCTCCAGCAGACAGAATGTGCCCCTCTGACAGTGAGATGGTGCCCCTCCAACAGAGAGACGATGCCCCTCCAGCAGACAGATGGTGCCCTTCCTGGAGAGAGATGGTGCCCCTCTGGCAGAGAGATGGTGCCCCTCTGGCAGAGAGAATGTGCCCCTCTGACAGATGGTGCCCCTCCTACAGAGAGATGGTGCCCCTCCAGCAGACAGAAGGTGCCTCTCTGGCAAAGAGATGGTGCCCGTCCAGCAGACGGTGCCCCTCCAGCAGAGAGACGGTGCCCCTCCGGCAGAGAGACGGTGCCCCTCTGGCAGAGACACGTGCCCCTCCGGCAGAGAGACGGTGCCCCTTTGGCAGAGAGAAGGTGCCCCTCCGGCAGAGAGACGATGCCCCTCTGGCAGAGACACGGTGCCCCTCCGGCAGAGAGAGGGTGCCCCTCCGGCAGACAGAAGGTGCCATTTCGGCAGAATGTACCACTCCGGCAGAGAGAAGGTGCCCCTTCGGCAGAGAAATGGTGCCCCTCCGGCAGAGACACGGTGCCCCTCTGGCAGAGACACGGTGCCCCTCTGGCAGAGACACGGTGCCCCTCTGGCAGAGATACGGTACCCCTCCTAATCCAGTCCAATAAATAAAAGCACCAATTCTTGCCTTGTTTTTGGACCCCGGGCTCTCCTGAATCAGGGGGCACACTGCCAATATCACCAGTACCCTGCACACTAGTGGCCAACAATGCTGCCCCTTCTCACTCCGCTGTGCCAGTAAGTAGCCAGTCTGACCTGTGGGAATGAGTAACATATAAGCAGTGACGTCACTTGCAGTTCATGGGCCCCAATGCAAAAGCTGCAATGAGGCCCCCAAATATTGCAAGTCTCTACTAGTACTGGTCTTCCCATAGGGCGAAGGGACTTTTTGGGCCCCGCAGGTTCCAGGGCCCGGGGGCGGTTGCAGCCCCTGCACCTATTGCACTTACTCCTCCTATGTGGTCAGCCTAGAAGCCTCCATACTAGACACGGCTGAGACTTGCACCCCCATCATTTTTAGCCACAGCTAATGTTGGGGAGTGGAGAGGGGTTTTCAGCTTTATGAACTTATAAAAATAAAAAAGGATAAAATTACAAGTGCAAAGTACAAACCACATGGAAGAATAGCAAATACTAAACAAAAACTACAAGAACCAGCAGGTTTTTATTTTTCCAGTAAGCCCCACTCTCTGCCCCCTGCCCTCGGCGTGAACCCACCTGCCGCCTCAGTCTCTGGCGGTGCCGGACAGAAGATAAGAGCGGACGGGAGAAGACACTTTGTATCCAGGACCGGATGTCACCAGTCTCCTGTCTGCAGAGCTCTGACCGGGTGCTCAAGCGCCATCTTGTGTCCGTATTGCGGTACTGCAGCTCCGATCCATCGTCAGGTAAAGACGTATTTGGCGCTAGAAAAAAAAGTTGAACCCAATAGTTTGTGAACCCCAGAAATTGCATTGGCGTCTCTACAGAATTAACATACAATGATCAGGAGTAAAAGTAACACTTGGGTCCTATGTCAGCAAACAATAGTACATTGCAGACTGCACCTGGCAGTTGTGGGGTTAATAGTTATCGGATGACTCCTTGTAGGGGGCGCTGGGATGGGGGTGGGGGGAGGTGTGAGGGCATGGAGTACTTAATGTGATGTCCCCCTGTAGAGACAGCAGCAGACAGCAGAGAGGACAGGACATGGCATTCGACATGTGGAGAGACTACCTGGGCCTCCGTGCCACCCTCAGGGCAGAGCCCACCAGCAGCCAGGACGCAGCAGATGATGGCACTGCACCCCCCATTGTGGCCGCAGCAGAGGTGCCATGGGTCAGCATGGCAGAAGATGTGACCAGAAGATCGCAGAGCCAGGAAGCCTCCAACACAGGATCAACATGTGAGCCAGGAAGAAGAGGGAAGAAGCAGCGCCGGTGCCCACCTATGGACCCTGCGCCCCCAGAGCCGGGCACCACCACCACGGAGCCGGGAGTCACCCCGTGCTCCTTCTGCAAGCACAATGGGGAGAGCGCCAGCTTCTACTCTGCCCACTCCCTGAAGGACCACCATGGGAAAGTGCTGTGCCCGGTCCTGAGGAGCTACATCTGCCCTCAGTGCGGGGCCACGGGCAACAAGGCCCACACCAGAAGATTCTGCCCTTATACGTCGGAGACATATACCTCCGTGTACCACTCCACAGCCAGGAGCCAGAATGGCCAGCAGGGCAAGTAGATGGCACCGGGCACCATGGATACTGAGGAGAGAGACAGATCATCCCCAGACTTCACACTGGCACATCCCTCCACCTCCGGGAACTAGGATGGTATTGAGGTGGCACTGGCCACCAGTCCAGTCTGGCACATCCCTCCACCTCCAGGAACTAGGATGGTATTGAGGTGGCACTGGCCACCTGTCCAGACTGGCACATCCCTCCACGAACCAGGATGGTATTGAGGTGGCACTGGCCACCTGTCCAGACTGGCACATCCCTCCACCTCCAGGAACTAGGATGGTATTGAGGTGGCACTGGCCACCTGTCCAGACTGGCACATCCCTCCACCTCCGGGAACCAGGATGGTATTGAGGTGGCACTGGCCACCTGTCCAGACTGGCACATCCCTCCACCTCCAGGAACCAGATGCCATGTAGCGGGCACTTAGTCTTGTTTCTTCTTTTTTTTATGTTCTGCACTTTTTTCTTATTGTTGTGCTATTTATATTTGTATATTTCGTTTGTGTTCACACCGTTGGTAGCAGTTTTAGTTATATATATTTTGGGCACTTTACCTGTGGGCACTGCCCGCTGTTATTTGAAGCCGATGTTCCTAAAGTAAAGCCACTTATATTATTGACCTTCTTCGTGCTGAGTGTTTTATGGGAGACTTCATCTGTTACTCATTCGGTCTGCAAAATATATTATCCATGGTCTGGGTAATATTGAGAAGCACTACAAGTCCCAGCTGTCCACGTACACTGAGATCCTCAGGTGTGATGTGTGGTGACGTTATATTATGAATAGTTTAGAATTAAACTTTTTGGAGAGGGAGGAAAAGTGGTTCATATGTGATGATGTTAGAATTTAAAGGGGAACTCCACCTTTTATCATATTGATCCATGTATGATTATAGTAACAGTCCGGTCATTGCCTCCGAGGCGCCGGTGACGCTGCTCATAACCTCCTTATAATCGGTGGCTCATCTCCAGATGTGAACGATTAATCTTCTATGGACAGAAGAGCAGCGCACCGCCAGCCGCCATCTCCAGGCAGATTACTAAGTATTAGCACTGTGTGCACGCACACTTATCATCATTGTGATAAAACTGCTCTAATAAAAAAACGCAGGCTCTGTTCCTTTTCACTTTCTTTCTGTCCAATAAGCATCGACAACTCTACAAACCCCAGTCCAGAAGAACTGAGCATCAGAACATTCTATCAGGTCCCATAATCCTGGGTAATAAAAAGGCAACTTAGTATATACTTTGTTTAAGAAAACCTATAGAAGAGGCCCCAATACTGACCCCTGTGGTTCCCCACTAGTGACTTCTTCAATACTGCCCACTTCCCTCCTTGTGGTACTCCACTGGTGACTGACCTATGCAGTACTGACCTCCATAGTATCCCATGAATAAAAGAGACCTTTCTGGAATTTCAATGGTCAACATGACCTCCTCCAATGCTTACCCCTATAGTACCCCACTAGTATCTGGGACCCCTCCAATACTGACATCAGTGATACCCCACTAGTAACAGGGACCCCTCCAATACTGACCTCTGTGATACCCCACTAGTAACTGGGAACCCTCCAATACTTACCTCTGATACCCCACTAGTAACTGGGACCGCTCCAATACTGACCTCTGTGATACCTCACTAGTAACAGGGACCCCTCCAATACTGACATCAGTGATACCCCACTAGTAACTGGGACCCCTCGAATACTGACATCAGTGATACCCCACTAGTAACAGGGACCCCTCCAATACTGACCTCTGTGATACCCCACTAGTAACTGGGAACCCTCCAATACTGACCTCTGATACCCCACTAGTAACTGGGACCGCTCCAATACTGACCTCTGTGATACCTCACTAGTAACAGGGACCCCTCCAATACTGACATCAGTGATACCCCACTAGTAACTGGGATCCCTCGAATACTGACCTCTGTGATACCCCACTACTGACCTTTGTGATACCCCACTAGTAACTGGGACCCCTCCAATACTGACCTCTGTGATACCCCACTAGTAACTGGGAACCCTCCAATACTGACCTCTGTGATACCCCACTAGTAACAGGGACCCCTCCAATACTGACCTCTGTGATACCCCACTAGTAACTGGGACCCCTCCAATACTGACCTCTGTGATACCCCACTAGTAACTGTGACCCCTCCAATACTAACCTCTGTGACGCCCCACTAGTAACTGGGACCCCTCCAATACTGACCTCTGTGATGCCTCACTAGTAACAGGGACCCCTCCAATACTGATCTCTGTGACGCCCCACTAGTAACTGGGACCCCTCCAATACTGACCTCTGTGATACCTCACTAGTAACTGGGACCCCTCCAATACTGAACTCTGACACCTCACTAGTAACTGGGACCCCTCCAATACTGACCTCTGTGATACCTCACTAGTAACTGGGACCCCTACAATACTGACCTCTGTGATACCCCACTAGTAACTGGGACCCCTCCAATACTGACCTCTGTGATACCTCACTAGTAACTGGGACCCCTCCAATACTGACCTCTGTGACACCTCACTAGTAACTGGGACCCCTCCAATACTGACCTCTGTGATACCTCACTAGTAACTGTGACCCCTCCAATACTGACCTCTGTGATACCTCACTAGTAACTGGGACCCCTCCAATACTGACCTCTGTGACACCTCACTAGTAACTGGGACCCCTCCAATACTGACCTCTGTGATACCTCACTAGTAACTGGGACCCCTCCAATACTGACCTCTGTGATACCTCACTAGTAACTGGGACCCCTCCAATACTGACCTCTGTGACACCCCACTAGTAACTGGGACCCCTCCAATACTGACCTCTGTGATACCTCACTAGTAACTGGGACCCCTCCAATACTGACCTCTGTGACACCTCACTAGTAACTGGGACCCCTCCAATACTGACCTCTGTGATACCTCACTAGTAACTGGGACCCCTCCAATACTGACCTCTGTGATACCTCACTAGTAACTGGGACCCCTCCAATACTGAGCTCTGTGATACCCCACTAGTAACTGGGACCCCTCCAATACTGACCTCTGTGATACCTCACTAGTAACTGGGACCCCTCCAATACTGACCTCTGTGACACCTCACTAGTAACTGGGACCCCTCCAATACTGACCTCTGTGATACCTCACTAGTAACTGGGACCCCTCCAATACTGACCTCTGTGACACCCCACTAGTAACTGGGACCCCTCCAATACTGACCTCTGTGATACCTCACTAGTAACTGGGACCCCTCCAATACTGACCTCTGTGACACCTCACTAGTAACTGGGACCCCTCCAATACTGACCTCTGTGATACCTCACTAGTAACTGGGACCCCTCCAATACTGACCTCTGTGATACCTCACTAGTAACTGGGACCCCTCCAATACTGAGCTCTGTGATACCCCACTAGTAACTGGGACCCCTCCAATACTGACCTCTGTGATACCTCACTAGTAACTGGGACCCCTCCAATACTGACCTCTGTGACACCTCACTAGTAACTGGGACCCCTCCAATACTGACCTCTGTGATACCTCACTAGTAACTGGGACCCCTCCAATACTGACCTCTGTGATACCTCACTAGTAACTGGGACCCCTCCAATACTGACCTCTGTGATACCTCACTAGTAACAGGGACCCCTCCAATACTGACATCAGTGATACCCCACTAGTAACTGGGACCCCTCGAATACTGACCTCTGTGATACCCCACTACTGACCTTTGTGATACCCCACTAGTAACTGGGACCCCTCCAATACTGACCTCTGTGATACCTCACTAGTAACTGGGACCCCTCCAATACTGAACTCTGTGATACCCCACTAGTAACAGGGACCCCTCCAATACTGACCTCTGTGATACCCCACTAGTAACTGTGACCCCTCCAATACTGACCTCTGTGATACCCCACTAGTAACAGGGACCCCTCCAATACTGACCTCTGTGATACCCCACTAGTAACAGGGACCCCTCCAATACTGACCTCTGTGATACCTCACTAGTAACTGAGACCCCTCCAATACTGACCTCTGTGACACCTCACTAGTAACTGGGACCCCTCCAAAACTGACCTCTGTGATACCTCACTAGTAACTGGGACCCCTCCAATACTGACCTCTGTGACACCCCACTAGTAACTGGGACCCCTCCAATACTGACCTCTGTGATACCTCACTAGTAACTGAGACCCCTCCAATACTGACCTCTGTGACACCTCACTAGTAACTGGGACCCCTCCAATACTGACCTCTGTGATACCTCACTAGTAACTGGGACCCCTCCAATACTGACCTCTGTGACACCCCACTAGTAACTGGGACCCCTCCAATACTGACCTCTGTGATACCTCACTAGTAACTGGGACCCCTCCAATACTGACCTCTGTGATACCTCACTAGTAACTGGGACCCCTCCAATACTGATCTCTGTGACACCTCACTAGTAACTGGGACCCCTCCAATACTGACCTCTGTGATGCCTCACTAGTAACTGGGACCCCTCCAATACTGATCTCTGTGATGCCTCACTAGTAACAGGGACCCCTCCAATACTGATCTCTGTGACGCCCCACTAGTAACCGGGACCCCTCCAATACTGACCTCTGTGATACCTCACTAGTAACTGGGACCCCTCCAATACTGAACTCTGACACCTCACTAGTAACTGGGACCCCTCCAATACTGAACTCTGACACCTCACTAGTAACTGGGACCCCTCCAATACTGATCTCTGTGATACCTCACTAGTAACTGGGACCCCTCCAATACTGACCTCTGTGATACCCCACTAGTAACTGTGACCCCTCCAATACTGACCTCTGATACCCCACTAGTAACTGGGACCCCTCCAATACTGATCTCTGTGACGCCCCACTAGTAACTGGGACCCCTCCAATACTGACCTCTGTGATACCCCACTAGTAACTGTGACCCCTCCAATACTGACCTCTGTGATGCCTCACTAGTAACAGGGACCCCTCCAATACTGATCTCTGTGACGCCCCACTAGTAACTGGGACCACTCCAATACTGATCTCTTTGATACCCCACTAGCAACTGGGACCCCTCCAATAATGACCTCTGATACCCCACTAGTAACTGGGACAACTCCAATACTGACCTTTGTGATTCCCCACTAGTAACTGGGACCGCTCCACTACTGAACTCTGTGGTACCCCACTAGTAACTGGGACCCCTCCAATTCTGACCTCTGTGGTACCCCACTAGTAACTGGTACTCCTCCAATACTGACCTCTGTGATGCCCCACTAGTAACTGGGACCCCTCCAATACTGACCTCTGTGGTACCCCACTAGTAATAGGGACCTCTCCAATACTGACCTCTGTGATGCCCCACTAGTAACTGGGACCCCTCCAATACTGACCTCTGTGATGCCCCACTAGTAACTGGGACCCCTCCAATACTGACCTCTGTGATACCCCACTAATAACTGGGATCACTCCAATACTGAACTCTGTGATACCCCACTAGTAACTGGGACCCCTCCAATACTGACCTCTGTGATACCCCACTAGTAACTGGGACCCCTCCAATACTGACCTCTGTGATACCTCACTAGTAACAGGGACCCCTCCAATACTGAACTCTGTGATACCCCACTAGTAACTGGGACCCCTCCAATACTGATCTCTGTGATACCCCACTAGTAACTGTGACCCCTCGAATACTGACATCAGTGATACCCCACTAGTAACTGTGACCCCTCCAATACTGACCTCTGTGATACCCCACTAGTAACAGGGACCCCTCCACTACTGAACTCTGTGGTACCCCACTAGTAACTGGGACCCCTCGAATACTGACATCAGTGATACCCCACTAGTAACTGTGACCCCTCCAATACTGACCTCTGTGATACCCCACTAGTAACTGGGACCCCTCCACTACTGAACTCTGTGGTACCCCACTAGTAACTGGGACCCCTCGAATACTGACATCAGTGATACCCCACTAGTAACTGTGACCCCTCCAATACTGACCTCTGTGATACCCCACTAGTAACTGGGACCCCTCCACTACTGAACTCTGTGGTACCCCACTAGTAACTGGGACCCCTCCAATTCTGACCTCTGTGGTACCCCACTAGTATCTGGGACCCCTCCACTACTGAACTCTGTGGTACCCCACTAGTAACTGGGACCCCTCCAATACTGACCTCTGTGATACCTCACTAGTAACAGGGACCCCTCCAATACTGACCTCTGATACCCCACTAGTAACTGGGACCCCTCCAATACTGACCTCTGTGATACCCCACTAGTAACTGGGACCCCTCCAATACTGAACTCTGTGATACCCCACTAGTAACTGGGACCCCTCCAATACTGAACTCTGTGACGCCCCACTAGTAACTGGGACCCCTCCAATACTGACCTGTGTGACACCTCACTAGTAACTGGGACCCCTCCAATACTGACCTCTGTGATACCCCACTAGTAACTGGGACCCCTCCAATACTGATCTCTGTGATACCCCACTAGTAACTGGGACCCCTCCAATACTGATCTCTGTGATACCCCACTAGTAACTGGGACCCCTCCAATACTGATCTCTGTGATACCCCACTAGTAACTGGTACCCCACTAGTAACTGGGACCCCTCCAATACTGACCTCTGTGATGCCCCACTAGTAACTGGGACCCCTCCAATACTGACCTCTGTGATGCCCCACTAGTAACTGGGACCCCTCCAATATTGACCTCTGTGATGCCCCGCTAGTAACTGGGACCCCTCCAATACTGACCTCTGTGATGCCCCACTAGCAACTGGGACCCCTCCAATACTGACCTCTGTGACACCTCACTAGTAACTGGGACCCCTCCAATACTGACCTCTGATACCTCACTAGTAACTGGGACCCCTCCAATACTGAGCTCTGTGATACCCCACTAGTAACTGGGACCCCTCCAATACTGACCTCTGTGATACCTCACTAGTAACTGGGACCCCTCCAATACTGACCTCTGTGATACCTCACTAGTAACTGGGACCCCTCCAATACTGACCTCTGTGATACCTCACTAGTAACAGGGACCCCTCCAATACTGATCTCTGTGACGCCCCACTAGTAACTGGGACCCCTCCAATACTGACCTCTGTGATACCTCACTAGTAACTGGGACCCCTCCAAAACTGAACTCTGACACCTCACTAGTAACTGGGACCCCTCCAATACTGACCTCTGTGATACCTCACTAGTAACTGGGACCCCTCCAATACTGAACTCTGACACCTCACTAGTAACTGGGACCCCTCCAATACTGACCTCTGTGATACCTCACTAGTAACTGGGACCCCTACAATACTGACCTCTGTGACACCTCACTAGTAACTGGGACCCCTCCAATACTGAGCTCTGTGATACCCCACTAGTAACTGGGACACCTCCAATACTGACCTCTGTGATACCTCACTAGTAACTGGGACCCCTCCAATACTGACCTCTGTGACACCTCACTAGTAACTGGGACCCCTCCAATACTGACCTCTGTGATACCTCACTAGTAACTGGGACCCCTCCAATACTGACCTCTGTGATACCTCACTAGTAACTGGGACCCCTCCAATACTGACCTCTGTGACACCTCACTAGTAACTGGGACCCCTCCAATACTGACCTCTGTGATACCTCACTAGTAACTGGGACCCCTCCAATACTGACCTCTGTGATACCTCACTAGTAACAGGGACCCCTCCAATACTGACATCAGTGATACCCCACTAGTAACTGGGACCCCTCGAATACTGACCTCTGTGATACCCCACTACTGACCTTTGTGATACCCCACTAGTAACTGGGACCCCTCCAATACTGACCTCTGTGATACCTCACTAGTAACTGGGACCCCTCCAATACTGAACTCTGTGATACCCCACTAGTAACAGGGACCCCTCCAATACTGACCTCTGTGATACCCCACTAGTAACTGTGACCCCTCCAATACTGACCTCTGTGATACCCCACTAGTAACAGGGACCCCTCCAATACTGACCTCTGTGATACCCCACTAGTAACAGGGACCCCTCCAATACTGACCTCTGTGATACCTCACTAGTAACTGAGACCCCTCCAATACTGACCTCTGTGACACCTCACTAGTAACTGGGACCCCTCCAAAACTGACCTCTGTGATACCTCACTAGTAACTGGGACCCCTCCAATACTGACCTCTGTGATACCTCACTAGTAACTGGGACCCCTCCAATACTGACCTCTGTGACACCCCACTAGTAACTGGGACCCCTCCAATACTGACCTCTGTGATACCTCACTAGTAACTGGGACCCCTCCAATACTGACCTCTGTGATACCTCACTAGTAACTGGGACCCCTCCAATACTGATCTCTGTGACACCTCACTAGTAACTGGGACCCCTCCAATACTGACCTCTGTGATGCCTCACTAGTAACTGGGACCCCTCCAATACTGATCTCTGTGATGCCTCACTAGTAACAGGGACCCCTCCAATACTGATCTCTGTGACGCCCCACTAGTAACCGGGACCCCTCCAATACTGACCTCTGTGATACCTCACTAGTAACTGGGACCCCTCCAATACTGAACTCTGACACCTCACTAGTAACTGGGACCCCTCCAATACTGAACTCTGACACCTCACTAGTAACTGGGACCCCTCCAATACTGATCTCTGTGATACCTCACTAGTAACTGGGACCCCTCCAATACTGACCTCTGTGATACCCCACTAGTAACTGTGACCCCTCCAATACTGACCTCTGATACCCCACTAGTAACTGGGACCCCTCCAATACTGATCTCTGTGACGCCCCACTAGTAACTGGGACCCCTCCAATACTGACCTCTGTGATGCCTCACTAGTAACAGGGACCCCTCCAATACTGATCTCTGTGACGCCCCACTAGTAACTGGGACCACTCCAATACTGATCTCTTTGATACCCCACTAGCAACTGGGACCCCTCCAATAATGACCTCTGATACCCCACTAGTAACTGGGACCGCTCCACTACTGAACTCTGTGGTACCCCACTAGTAACTGGGACCCCTCCAATTCTGACCTCTGTGGTACCCCACTAGTAACTGGTACTCCTCCAATACTGACCTCTGTGATGCCTCACTAGTAACTGGGACCCCTCCAATACTGACCTCTGTGATACCTCACTAGTAACTGAGACCCCTCCAATACTGACCTCTGTGACACCTCACTAGTAACTGAGACCCCTCCAATACTGACCTCTGTGACACCTCACTAGTAACTGGGACCCCTCCAATACTGACCTCTGTGGTACCCCACTAGTAATAGGGACCTCTCCAATACTGACCTCTGTGATGCCCCACTAGTAACTGGGACCCCTCCAATACTGACCTCTGTGATGCCCCACTAGTAACTGGGACCCCTCCAATACTGACCTCTGTGATACCCCACTAATAACTGGGATCACTCCAATACTGAACTCTGTGATACCCCACTAGTAACTGGGACCCCTCCAATACTGACCTCTGTGATACCCCACTAGTAACTGGGACCCCTCCAATACTGACCTCTGTGATACCTCACTAGTAACAGGGACCCCTCCAATACTGAACTCTGTGATACCCCACTAGTAACTGTGACCCCTCCAATACTGATCTCTGTGATACCCCACTAGTAACTGTGACCCCTCGAATACTGACATCAGTGATACCCCACTAGTAACTGTGACCCCTCCAATACTGACCTCTGTGATACCCCACTAGTAACAGGGACCCCTCCACTACTGAACTCTGTGGTACCCCACTAGTAACTGGGACCCCTCGAATACTGACATCAGTGATACCCCACTAGTAACTGTGACCCCTCCAATACTGACCTCTGTGATACCCCACTAGTAACTGGGACCCCTCCACTACTGAACTCTGTGGTACCCCACTAGTAACTGGGACCCCTCGAATACTGACATCAGTGATACCCCACTAGTAACTGTGACCCCTCCAATACTGACCTCTGTGATACCCCACTAGTAACTGGGACCCCTCCACTACTGAACTCTGTGGTACCCCACTAGTAACTGGGACCCCTCCAATTCTGACCTCTGTGGTACCCCACTAGTATCTGGGACCCCTCCACTACTGAACTCTGTGGTACCCCACTAGTAACTGGGACCCCTCCAATACTGACCTCTGTGATACCTCACTAGTAACAGGGACCCCTCCAATACTGACCTCTGATACCCCACTAGTAACTGGGACCCCTCCAATACTGACCTCTGTGATACCCCACTAGTAACTGGGACCCCTCCAATACTGAACTCTGTGATACCCCACTAGTAACTGGGACCCCTCCAATACTGAACTCTGTGACGCCCCACTAGTAACTGGGACCCCTCCAATACTGACCTGTGTGACACCTCACTAGTAACTGGGACCCCTCCAATACTGACCTCTGTGATACCCCACTAGTAACTGGGACCCCTCCAATACTGATCTCTGTGATACCCCACTAGTAACTGGGACCCCTCCAATACTGATCTCTGTGATACCCCACTAGTAACTGGGACCCCTCCAATACTGATCTCTGTGATACCCCACTAGTAACTGGTACCCCACTAGTAACTGGGACCCCTCCAATACTGACCTCTGTGATGCCCCACTAGTAACTGGGACCCCTCCAATACTGACCTCTGTGATGCCCCACTAGTAACTGGGACCCCTCCAATATTGACCTCTGTGATGCCCCGCTAGTAACTGGGACCCCTCCAATACTGACCTCTGTGATGCCCCACTAGCAACTGGGACCCCTCCAATACTGACCTCTGTGACACCTCACTAGTAACTGGGACCCCTCCAATACTGACCTCTGATACCTCACTAGTAACTGGGACCCCTCCAATACTGAGCTCTGTGATACCCCACTAGTAACTGGGACCCCTCCAATACTGACCTCTGTGATACCTCACTAGTAACTGGGACCCCTCCAATACTGACCTCTGTGACACCTCACTAGTAACTGGGACCCCTCCAATACTGACCTCTGTGATACCTCACTAGTAACTGGGACCCCTCCAATACTGACCTCTGTGATACCTCACTAGTAACTGGGACCCCTCCAATACTGACCTCTGTGATACCTCACTAGTAACAGGGACCCCTCCAATACTGACATCAGTGATACCCCACTAGTAACTGGGACCCCTCGAATACTGACCTCTGTGATACCCCACTAGTAACTGTGACCCCTCCAATACTAACCTCTGTGACGCCCCACTAGTAACTGGGACCCCTCCAATACTGACCTCTGTGATGCCTCACTAGTAACAGGGACCCCTCCAATACTGATCTCTGTGACGCCCCACTAGTAACTGGGACCCCTCCAATACTGACCTCTGTGATACCTCACTAGTAACTGGGACCCCTCCAATACTGAACTCTGACACCTCACTAGTAACTGGGACCCCTCCAATACTGACCTCTGTGATACCTCACTAGTAACTGGGACCCCTCCAATACTGAACTCTGACACCTCACTAGTAACTGGGACCCCTCCAATACTGACCTCTGTGATACCTCACTAGTAACTGGGACCCCTACAATACTGACCTCTGTGACACCTCACTAGTAACTGGGACCCCTCCAATACTGAGCTCTGTGATACCCCACTAGTAACTGGGACCCCTCCAATACTGACCTCTGTGATACCTCACTAGTAACTGGGACCCCTCCAATACTGACCTCTGTGACACCTCACTAGTAACTGGGACCCCTCCAATACTGACCTCTGTGATACCTCACTAGTAACTGGGACCCCTCCAATACTGACCTCTGTGATACCTCACTAGTAACTGGGACCCCTCCAATACTGACCTCTGTGACACCTCACTAGTAACTGGGACCCCTCCAATACTGACCTCTGTGATACCTCACTAGTAACTGGGACCCCTCCAATACTGACCTCTGTGATACCTCACTAGTAACTGGGACCCCTCCAATACTGACCTCTGTGACACCCCACTAGTAACTGGGACCCCTCCAATACTGACCTCTGTGATACCTCACTAGTAACTGGGACCCCTCCAATACTGACCTCTGTGACACCTCACTAGTAACTGGGACCCCTCCAATACTGACCTCTGTGACACCCCACTAGTAACTGGGACCCCTCCAATACTGACCTCTGTGATACCTCACTAGTAACTGGGACCCCTCCAATACTGACCTCTGTGATACCTCACTAGTAACTGGGACCCCTCCAATACTGAGCTCTGTGATACCCCACTAGTAACTGGGACCCCTCCAATACTGACCTCTGTGACACCTCACTAGTAACTGGGACCCCTCCAATACTGACCTCTGTGATACCTCACTAGTAACTGGGACCCCTCCAATACTGACCTCTGTGATACCTCACTAGTAACTGGGACCCCTCCAATACTGACCTCTGTGATACCTCACTAGTAACAGGGACCCCTCCAATACTGACATCAGTGATACCCCACTAGTAACTGGGACCCCTCGAATACTGACCTCTGTGATACCCCACTACTGACCTTTGTGATACCCCACTAGTAACTGGGACCCCTCCAATACTGACCTCTGTGATACCCCACTAGTAACTGGGAACCCTCCAATACTGACCTCTGTGATACCCCACTAGTAACAGGGACCCCTCCAATACTGACCTCTGTGATACCCCACTAGTAACTGGGACCCCTCCAATACTGACCTCTGTGATACCCCACTAGTAACAGGGACCCCTCCAATACTGACATCTGTGATACCCCACTAGTAACTGGGACCCCTCCAATACTGACCTCTGTGATACCTCACTAGTAACTGGGACCCCTCCAATACTGAACTCTGTGATACCCCACTAGTAACAGGGACCCCTCCAGTACTGACCTCTGTGATACCCCACTAGTAACAGGGACCCCTCCAATACTGATCTCTGTGATACCCCACTAGTAACAGGGACCCCTCCAATACTGACCTCTGTGATACCTCACTAGTAACTGAGACCCCTCCAATACTGACCTCTGTGACACCTCACTAGTAACTGGGACCCCTCCAATACTGACCTCTGTGATACCTCACTAGTAACTGGGACCCCTCCAATACTGACCTCTGTGACACCTCACTAGTAACTGGGACCCCTCCAATACTGACCTCTGTGATACCTCACTAGTAACTGGGACCCCTCCAATACTGACCTCTGTGACACCCCACTAGTAACTGGGACCCCTCCAATACTGACCTCTGTGATACCTCACTAGTAACTGAGACCCCTCCAATACTGACCTCTGTGACACCTCACTAGTAACTGGGACCCCTCCAATACTGACCTCTGTGATACCTCACTAGTAACAGGGACCCCTCCAATACTGACCTCTGTGATACCCCACTAGTAACAGGGACCCCTCCAATACTGACCTCTGTGATACCCCACTAGTAACAGGGACCCCTCCAATACTGACCTCTGTGATACCTCACTAGTAACTGAGACCCCTCCAATACTGACCTCTGTGACACCTCACTAGTAACTGGGACCCCTCCAATACTGACCTCTGTGATACCTCACTAGTAACTGGGACCCCTCCAATACTGACCTCTGTGATACCTCACTAGTAACTGAGACCCCTCCAATACTGACCTCTGTGACACCTCACTAGTAACTGGGACCCCTCCAATACTGACCTCTGTGATACCTCACTAGTAACTGGGACCCCTCCAATACTGACCTCTGTGATACCTCACTAGTAACTGGGACCCCTCCAATACTGACCTCTGTGACACCCCACTAGTAACTGGGACCCCTCCAATACTGACCTCTGTGATACCTCACTAGTAACTGGGACCCCTCCAATACTGACCTCTGTGATACCTCACTAGTAACTGGGACCCCTCCAATACTGATCTCTGTGACACCTCACTAGTAACTGGGACCCCTCCAATACTGACCTCTGTGATGCCTCACTAGTAACAGGGACCCCTCCAATACTGAACTCTGTGACACCTCACTAGTAACTGGGACCCCTCCAATACTGATCTCTGTGACGCCCCACTAGTAACTGGGAACCCTCCAATACTGACCTCTGTGATACCCCACTAGTAACAGGGACCCCTCCAATACTGACCTCTGTGATACCCCACTAGTAACTGGGACCCCTCCAATACTGACCTCTGTGATACCCCACTAGTAACTGGGACCCCTCCAATACTGACCTCTGTGATACCCCACTAGTAACTGGGACCCCTCCAATACTGACCTCTGTGATACCTCACTAGTAACTGGGACCCCTCCAATACTGACCTCTGTGACACCCCACTAGTAACTGGGACCCCTCCAATACTGACCTCTGTGATACCTCACTAGTAACTGAGACCCCTCCAATACTGACCTCTGTGACACCTCACTAGTAACTGGGACCCCTCCAATACTGACCTCTGTGATACCTCACTAGTAACAGGGACCCCTCCAATACTGACCTCTGTGATACCCCACTAGTAACAGGGACCCCTCCAATACTGACCTCTGTGATACCCCACTAGTAACAGGGACCCCTCCAATACTGACCTCTGTGATACCTCACTAGTAACTGAGACCCCTCCAATACTGACCTCTGTGACACCTCACTAGTAACTGGGACCCCTCCAATACTGACCTCTGTGATACCTCACTAGTAACTGGGACCCCTCCAATACTGACCTCTGTGATACCTCACTAGTAACTGAGACCCCTCCAATACTGACCTCTGTGACACCTCACTAGTAACTGGGACCCCTCCAATACTGACCTCTGTGATACCTCACTAGTAACTGGGACCCCTCCAATACTGACCTCTGTGATACCTCACTAGTAACTGGGACCCCTCCAATACTGACCTCTGTGACACCCCACTAGTAACTGGGACCCCTCCAATACTGACCTCTGTGATACCTCACTAGTAACTGGGACCCCTCCAATACTGACCTCTGTGATACCTCACTAGTAACTGGGACCCCTCCAATACTGATCTCTGTGACACCTCACTAGTAACTGGGACCCCTCCAATACTGACCTCTGTGATGCCTCACTAGTAACAGGGACCCCTCCAATACTGAACTCTGTGACGCCTCACTAGTAACTGGGACCCCTCCAATACTGATCTCTGTGACGCCCCACTAGTAACTGGGAACCCTCCAATACTGACCTCTGTGATGCCCCACTAGTAACAGGGACCCCTCCAATACTGACCTCTGTGATACCCCACTAGTAACTGGGACCCCTCCAATACTGACCTCTGTGATACCCCACTAGTAACAGGGACCCCTCCAATACTGACATCTGTGATACCCCACTAGTAACTGGGACCCCTCCAATACTGACCTCTGTGATACCTCACTAGTAACTGGGACCCCTCCAATACTGAACTCTGTGATACCCCACTAGTAACAGGGACCCCTCCAGTACTGACCTCTGTGATACCCCACTAGTAACAGGGACCCCTCCAATACTGATCTCTGTGATACCCCACTAGTAACAGGGACCCCTCCAATACTGACCTCTGTGACACCTCACTAGTAACTGGGACCCCTCCAATACTGACCTCTGTGATACCTCACTAGTAACTGGGACCCCTCCAATACTGACCTCTGTGATACCTCACTAGTAACTGGGACCCCTCCAATACTGACCTCTGTGACACCCCACTAGTAACTGGGACCCCTCCAATACTGACCTCTGTGATACCTCACTAGTAACTGGGACCCCTCCAATACTGACCTCTGTGATACCTCACTAGTAACTGGGACCCCTCCAATACTGATCTCTGTGACACCTCACTAGTAACTGGGACCCCTCCAATACTGACCTCTGTGATGCCTCACTAGTAACAGGGACCCCTCCAATACTGAACTCTGTGACGCCTCACTAGTAACTGGGACCCCTCCAATACTGATCTCTGTGACGCCCCACTAGTAACTGGGAACCCTCCAATACTGACCTCTGTGATGCCCCACTAGTAACAGGGACCCCTCCAATACTGACCTCTGTGATACCCCACTAGTAACTGGGACCCCTCCAATACTGACCTCTGTGATACCCCACTAGTAACAGGGACCCCTCCAATACTGACATCTGTGATACCCCACTAGTAACTGGGACCCCTCCAATACTGACCTCTGTGATACCTCACTAGTAACTGGGACCCCTCCAATACTGAACTCTGTGATACCCCACTAGTAACAGGGACCCCTCCAGTACTGACCTCTGTGATACCCCACTAGTAACAGGGACCCCTCCAATACTGATCTCTGTGATACCCCACTAGTAACAGGGACCCCTCCAATACTGACCTCTGTGATACCTCACTAGTAACTGAGACCCCTCCAATACTGACCTCTGTGACACCTCACTAGTAACTGGGACCCCTCCAATACTGACCTCTGTGATACCTCACTAGTAACTGGGACCCCTCCAATACTGACCTCTGTGATACCTCACTAGTAACTGAGACCCCTCCAATACTGACCTCTGTGACACCTCACTAGTAACTGGGACCCCTCCAATACTGACCTCTGTGATACCTCACTAGTAACTGGGACCCCTCCAATACTGACCTCTGTGACACCCCACTAGTAACTGGGACCCCTCCAATACTGACCTCTGTGATACCTCACTAGTAACTGAGACCCCTCCAATACTGACCTCTGTGACACCTCACTAGTAACTGGGACCCCTCCAATACTGACCTCTGTGATACCTCACTAGTAACAGGGACCCCTCCAATACTGACCTCTGTGATACCCCACTAGTAACAGGGACCCCTCCAATACTGACCTCTGTGATACCCCACTAGTAACAGGGACCCCTCCAATACTGACCTCTGTGATACCTCACTAGTAACTGAGACCCCTCCAATACTGACCTCTGTGACACCTCACTAGTAACTGGGACCCCTCCAATACTGACCTCTGTGATACCTCACTAGTAACTGGGACCCCTCCAATACTGACCTCTGTGATACCTCACTAGTAACTGAGACCCCTCCAATACTGACCTCTGTGACACCTCACTAGTAACTGGGACCCCTCCAATACTGACCTCTGTGATACCTCACTAGTAACTGGGACCCCTCCAATACTGACCTCTGTGATACCTCACTAGTAACTGGGACCCCTCCAATACTGACCTCTGTGACACCCCACTAGTAACTGGGACCCCTCCAATACTGACCTCTGTGATACCTCACTAGTAACTGGGACCCCTCCAATACTGACCTCTGTGATACCTCACTAGTAACTGGGACCCCTCCAATACTGATCTCTGTGACACCTCACTAGTAACTGGGAGCCCTCCAATACTGACCTCTGTGATGCCTCACTAGTAACAGGGACCCCTCCAATACTGAACTCTGTGACACCTCACTAGTAACTGGGACCCCTCCAATACTGATCTCTGTGACGCCCCACTAGTAACTGGGACCCCTCCAATACTGACCTCTGTGATACCTCACTAATAACTGGGACCCCTCCAATACTGAACTCTGACACCTCACTAGTAACTGGGACCCCTCCAATACTGAACTCTGACACCTCACTAGTAACTGGGACCCCTCCAATACTGATCTCTGTGATACCTCACTAGTAACTGGGACCCCTCCAATACTGACCTCTGTGATACCCCACTAGTAACTGTGACCCCTCCAATACTGACCTCTGATACCCCACTAGTAACTGTGACCCCTCCAATACTGATCTCTGTGACGCCCCACTAGTAACTGGGACCCCTCCAATACTGACCTCTGTGATACCCCACTAGTAACTGTGACCCCTCCAATACTGACCTCTGTGATGCCTCACTAGTAACAGGGACCCCTCCAATACTGATCTCTGTGACGCCCCACTAGTAACTGGGACCACTCCAATACTGATCTCTTTGATACCCCACTAGCAACTGAGACCCCTCCAATAATGACCTCTGATACCCCACTAGTAACTGGGACAACTCCAATACTGACCTTTGTGATTCCCCACTAGTAACTGGGACCGCTCCACTACTGAACTCTGTGGTACCCCACTAGTAACTGGGACCCCTCCAATTCTGACCTCTGTGGTACCCCACTAGTAACCGGTACTCCTCCAATACTGACCTCTGTGATGCCCCACTAGTAACTGGGACCCCTCCAATACTGACCTCTGTGGTACCCCACTAGTAATAGGGACCTCTCCAATACTGACCTCTGTGATGCCCCACTAGTAACTGGGACCCCTCCAATACTGACCTCTGTGATGCCCCACTAGTAACTGGGACCCCTCCAATACTGACCTCTGTGATACCCCACTAATAACTGGGATCACTCCAATACTGAACTCTGTGATACCCCACTAGTAACTGGGACCCCTCCAATACTGACCTCTGTGATACCCCACTAGTAACTGGGACCCCTCCAATACTGACCTCTGTGATACCTCACTAGTAACAGGGACCCCTCCAATACTGAACTCTGTGATACCCCACTAGTAACTGGGACCCCTCCAATACTGATCTCTGTGATACCCCACTAGTAACTGTGACCCCTCGAATACTGACATCAGTGATACCCCACTAGTAACTGTGACCCCTCCAATACTGACCTCTGTGATACCCCACTAGTAACAGGGACCCCTCCACTACTGAACTCTGTGGTACCCCACTAGTAACTGGGACCCCTCGAATACTGACATCAGTGATACCCCACTAGTAACTGTGACCCCTCCAATACTGACCTCTGTGATACCCCACTAGTAACTGGGACCCCTCCACTACTGAACTCTGTGGTACCCCACTAGTAACTGGGACCCCTCGAATACTGACATCAGTGATACCCCACTAGTAACTGTGACCCCTCCAATACTGACCTCTGTGATACCCCACTAGTAACTGGGACCCCTCCACTACTGAACTCTGTGGTACCCCACTAGTAACTGGGACCCCTCCAATTCTGACCTCTGTGGTACCCCACTAGTATCTGGGACCCCTCCACTACTGAACTCTGTGGTACCCCACTAGTAACTGGGACCCCTCCAATACTTACCTCTGTGATACCTCACTAGTAACAGGGACCCCTCCAATACTGACCTCTGATACCCCACTAGTAACTGGGACCCCTCCAATACTGACCTCTGTGATACCCCACTAGTAACTGGGACCCCTCCAATACTGAACTCTGTGATACCCCACTAGTAACTGGGACCCCTCCAATACTGAACTCTGTGACGCCCCACTAGTAACTGGGACCCCTCCAATACTGACCTCTGTGACACCTCACTAGTAACTGGGACCCCTCCAATACTGATCTCTGTGATACCCCACTAGTAACTGGGACCCCTCCAATACTGATCTCTGTGATACCCCACTAGTAACTGGGACCCCTCCAATACTGACCTCTGTGATGCCCCACTAGTAACTGGGACCCCTCCAATACTGACCTCTGTGATGCCCCACTAGTAACTGGGACCCCTCCAATACTGACCTCTGTGATACCTCACTAGTAACTGGGACCCCTCCAATACTGACTACTGTGATTCCTCACTAGTAACTGGGACCCCTAGTTCACCCCATAGCCTAACCTAACATGCCCTAACATGTTGATCCAGAGGAAGGCAAAAAAACCGCATGTGGCAAAGAGTAAGCTCCACACTGGGGACAAAAAATCCTTCTCGACTCCACATACGGCAATCAGACTAGTTCCCTGGATCAACGCCCTATCAAGGAATCTAGTGTATATACCCTGTAACATTATACTTTTCCAGAAATGTATCCAGTCCCCTCTTAAATTTAAGTAATGAATCACTCATTACAACATCATACGACAGAGTTCCATAGTCTCACTGCTCTTACAGTAAAGAATCCGCGTCTGTTATTATGCCTAAACCTTTTTTCCTCCAAACGCAGAGGATGCCCCCGTGTCCCTGTTTCAGGTCTATGATCAAAAAGATCATCAGAAAGGTCTTTGTACTGTCCCCTCATATATTTACACATTAACATAAGATCACCCCTTAGCCTTCGTTTTTCCAAACTAAATAGCCCCAAGTGTAATAACCTATCTTGGTATTGCAGACCCCCCAGTCCTCTAATAACCTTGGTCGCTCTTCTCTGCACTCGCTCCAGTTCAGCTATGTCTTTCTTATACACTGGAGACCAGAACTGTGCACAGTATTCTAAGTGTGGTCGAGCTAGTGACTTGTATAGAGGTAAAGTTATGTTCTCCTCATGAGCATCTATGCCTCTTTTACTGCATCCCATTATTTTATTTGCCTTTGTAGCAGCTGCCTGACACTGGCCACTAAATATGAGTTTGTCATCCACCCATACACCCAGGTCTTTTTCATTGACGGTTTTGCCCAGAGTTTTAGAATTAAGCACATAATTATACATCTTATTTCTTCTACCCAAGTGCATGACCTTACATTTATCCCCATTAATGCCTCACTAATAACTGGGACCCCTCCAATACTGACCTCTGTGATGCCTCACTAGTAACTGGGACCCCTCCAATACTGACCTCTGTGATACCCCACTAGTAACTGGGACCCCTCCAATAATGACCTCTGTGATGCCCAACTAGTAACTGGGACCCCTCCAATACTGACCTCTGTGATGCCCCACTAGTATCTGGGACCCCTCCAATACTAAACTCTGTGGTACCCCACTAGTAACTGGGACTCCTCCAATACTGACCTCTGTGATGCCCCACTAGTAACTGGGACCCCTCCAATACTGACCTCTGTGGTACCCCACTAGTAACTGGGACCCCTCCAATACTGACCTCTGTGATGCCCCACTAGTAACTGGGACCCCTCCAATAATGACCTCTGTGATGCCCCACTAGTAACTGGGACCCCTCCACTACTGACCTCTGTGATGCCCCACTAGTAACTGGAACCCCTCCAATACTGACCTCTGTGGTACCCCACTAGTAACTGGGACCCCTCCAATACTGACCTCTGTGATGCCCCACTAGTAACTGGGACCCCTCCAATACTGACCTCTGTGGTACCCCACTAGTAACTGGGACCCCTCCAATACTGACCTCTGTGGTACCCCACTAGTAACTGGGACCCCTCCAATACTGACCTCTGTGATGCCCCACTAGTAACTGGGACCCCTCCGATACGACCTCTGTGATACCCCACTAGTAACTGGGACCCCTCCAATAATGACCTCTGTGATGCCCCACTAGTAACTGGGACCCCTCCAATACTGACCTCTGTGATGCCTCACTAGTAACTGGGACCCCTCCAATACTGACCTCTGTGGTACCCCACTAGTAACTGGGACCCCTCCAATACTGACCTCTGTGATACCCCACTAGTAACTGGGACCCCTCCGATACGACCTCTGTGATACCCCACTAGTAACTGGGACCCCTCCAATAATGACCTCTGTGATGCCCCACTAGTAACTGGGACCCCTCCAATAATGACCTCTGTGATACCCCACTAGTAACTGGGACCCCTCCGATACGACCTCTGTGATACCCCACCAATACTGATCCCTGTGGTACAACGCTAGGTAACTGATAGGCAAAATCCATGACCCACACCTTCTCCTGGTCCATTCTGGAACGCTCCTCCTCATAGATGCCGATCAGATTGGCCTGAAAAGACCGATCCCTCATAATCTCCAGGACAGCACAACTGAAGTCATACTTACCAGCCTATAGTTTTTGAGGGGGTCAACACTATAATTTTCAGAGAATCTCTGTGTCATGAACCTTTGTTGGTACCTGACCAGTGTTGTGTGTGAGGGGGCTGGCGGACTGCTCATTTCAATAGCTAAGCCAGCCTCCTTCTCATAACAGATGAATAGGAAGAGAAGGAGGCTGGGTTAGCCACTGAAATAAGTAGTCAGCCGGCCTCCTTTACACGCAGCACTGGGCTGACACCTGGCACCGCCACATATCAGTTGTGAAAATCTCTGGCTGGATGTACACAGTGTACGGCGGCGGGGACCTGGGGAAGTGGCCATTACTAGAGATTATAGTATTGTTGTAGGGGAAACGCCCTTTAATAGCTCAAATTTGTCCTATTAGTTCGGCTGGCTCAGTGGTTACTATTGCAGGAACCGTTCCATGTGCTACAACACAATGTGATTACTTAAGTTTCTTTTGTCTTGTCCTGTAAGACCTGTTTGTATCGCGCCTGGGGGCAAATGATGGGGAAAAAAAATCAATCACCGCCAACTTATGTCTAACATCATTATATGGTTAAAAAAGTAACAAATAAAAACAAATATAAAGTCATTATATAGATGTCCTGCACCCCATACCGGGGGGTGACACTGATGTCACCAACCACTGAAAACAACAGCATACAACATGGAAATATAAAAATGGCGCTGTCCACGGTGTCACTTCTCACGGCGCCTCTTTCCACTCATGGCCCCTCTTCCTGGGGGATGTCGCACTCTCTTCTGCCTGAGATCTCGATAAGTGCTCATAATGAGACGACTACAACAGAGAGGAGCCGAGAGTTACCACGTCACATACAATCGGTAGGAAGAGCAGCATTATAGCAGTGATATTCCTGTACATAGGAGCAGTATTATAGTAGTTATATTCCTGTACACAGGGGCAGTATTATAGTAGTTATATTCCTGTACATAGGGGCAGTATTATAGTAGTTATATTCCTGTACATAGGGGCAGTATTATAGTAGTTATATTCTTGTACATAGGAGCAGTATTATAGTAGTTATATTCTTGTACATAGGGGCAGTATTATAGTAGTTATATTCTTGTACATAGGGGCAGTATTATAGTAGTTATATTCTTGTACATAGGGGGCAGTATTATAGTAGTTATATTCTTGTACATAGGGGCAGTATTATGGTAGCTGTATTCTTGTACATAGGAGCAGTATTATAGTAGTTATATTCTTGTACATAGGGGGCAGTATAATAGTAGTTATATTCTTGTACATAGGGGCAGTATTATAGTAGTTATATTCCTGTACATAGGAGCAGTATTATAGTAGTTATATTCTTGTACATAGGGGGCAGTATTATAGTAGTTATATTCTTGTACATAGGGGCAGTATTATAGTAGTTATATTCTTGTAAATAGGGGGCAGTATTATAGTAGTTATATTCTTGTACATAGGGGGCAGTATTATAGTAGTTATATTCTTGTACATAGGGGGCAGTATTATAGTAGTTATATTATTGTACATAGGGGCAGTATTATAGTAGTTATATTCTTGTAAATAGGGGGCAGTATTATAGTAGTTATATTCTTGTACATAGGAGCAGTATTATAGTAGTTATATTCTTGTACATAGGGGCAGTATTATAGTAGTTATATTCTTGTACATAGGAGAAGTATTATAGTAGTTATATTCCTGTATATAAGGGTAGAATTATAGTAGTTATATTCTTGTACATGGGGGGCAGTATTATAGTCGTTATATTTTTGTACATAGGGGCAGTATTATAGTGGTTATATTCTTGTACATAGGGGGCGGTATTATAGTAGTTATATTCTTGTACATAGGAGCAGTATTATAGTAGTTATATTCCTGTACATAGAGGCAGTATTATAGTAGTTATATTCCTGTACATAGGAGCAGTATTATAGTAGTTATATTCTTGTACATAGGTGCAGTATTATAGTAGTTACATTCCTGTAAATAGGGAGCAGTATTATAGTAGTTATATTCTTGTACATAGGGGCAGTATTATAGTAGTTACATTCCTGTACATAGGAGAAGTATTATAGTAGTTACATTCTTGTACATAGGAGAAGTATTATAGTAGCTATATTCTTGTACATAGGGGGCGGTATTATAGTAGTTATATTCTTGCACATAGGAGCAGTATTATAGTAGTTATATTCTTGTACATAGGGGCAGTATTATAGTAGTTATATTCTTGTACATAGGAGCAGTATTATAGTAGTTATATTCTTGTATATAGGAGCAGTATTATAGTAGTTATATTCTTGTACATAGGGGCAGTATTATAGTAGTTATATTCTTCTACATAGGAGCAGTATTATAGTTATATTCTTGTACATAGGAGGCAGTATTATAGTAGTTATATTCTTGTACATAGGGGGCAGTATTATAGTAGTTATATTCTTGTACATAGGGCCAGTATTATAGTAGTTATATTCTTGTACATAGGGCCAGTATTATAGTAGTTATATTCTTGTACATAGGAGCAGTATTATAGTAGTTATATTCTAGTACATAGGAGCAGTATTATAGTAGTTATATTCTTGTACATAGGAGCAGTATTATAGTAGTTATATTCCTGTACATAGGGGCAGTATTATAGTACCTATATTCTTGTACATAGGGCCAGTATTATAGTAGTTATATTCTTGTACATAGGGCCAGTATTATAGTAGTTATATTCTTGTACATAGGGGCAGTATTATAGTAGTTATATTCTTGTACATAGGGGCAGTATTATAGTAGTTATATTCTTGTACATAGGGGCAGTATTATAGTAGTTATATTCTTGTACATAGGGGCAGTATTATAGTAGTTATATTCTTGTACATAGGGGGCAGTATTATAGTAGTTATATTCTTGTACATAGGAGCAGTATTATAGTAGTTATATTCCTGTACATGGGAGTAGTATTATAGAAGTCATAGCTTTGAACATATTCATATTCTAATCATATTTCTTGATATTTACTTGATATTTGACAGCTCCATGATGAGACCTTGTACAGTAGATGAAGCATCTTCTGTTCTTCTTTCCTGGGGTCTGTGACCTATGGGGGGATCCCCATGATGTTGTTTTTTATCACTGAAGATGTTTAAATAAAGAATGAATTTTTTTACTGAAAAAGGATTCCTGTACCAGAAGTCTTCTACATTATTACATACAGGGCCCAGGACAGGGACATTATTACATGCAGGGCCCAGGACAGGGACATTATTACATACAGGGCCCAGGACAGGGACATTATTACATACAGGGCCCAGGACAGAGACATTATTACATGCTGGGCCCAGGACAGGAACATTATTACATGCAGGGCCCAGGACAGGGACATTATTACATGCAGGGCCCAGGACAGGGACATTATTACATACAGGGCCCAGGACAGGGACATTATTACATACAGGGCTCAGGACAGGAACATTATTATATGCAGGGCCCAGGACAGGGACATTATTACATGCAGGGCCCAGGACAGAGACATTATTACATATAGGGCCCAGGACAGAGACATTATTACATATAGGGCCCAGGACAGAGACATTATTACATACAGGGCCCAGGACAGAGACATTATTACATACAGGGCCCAGGACAGAGACATTATTACATACAGGGCCCAGGACAGAGACATTATTACATATAGGGCCCAGGACAGAGACATTATTACATATAGGGCCCAGGACAGAGACATTATTACATACAGGGCCCAGGACAGGGACATTATTACATGCAGGGCCCAGGATCGGGACATTATTACATACAGGGCCCAGGACAGAGACATTATTACATATAGGGCCCAGGACAGAGACATTATTACATATAGGGCCCAGGACAGAGACATTATTACATATAGGGCCCAGGACAGAGACATTATTACATACAGGGCCCAGGACAGGGACATTATTACATGCAGGGCCCAGGATCGGGACATTATTACATACAGGGCCCAGGACAGAGACATTATTACATATAGGGCCCAGGACAGAGACATTATTACATATAGGGCCCAGGACAAAGACATTATTACATATAGGGCCCAGGACAGAGACATTATTACATGCAGGGCCCAGGACAGAGACATTATTACATAAAGGGCCCAGGACAGAGACATTATTACATACAGGGCCCAGGACAGGGACATTATTACATGCAGGGCCCAGGATCGGGACATTATTACATACAGGGCCCAGGACAGAGACATTATTACATATAGGGCCCAGGACAGAGACATTATTACATATAGGGCCCAGGACAGAGACATTATTACATATAGGGCCCAGGACAGAGACATTATTACATATAGGGCCCAGGACAGAGACATTATTACATATAGGGCCCAGGACAGAGACATTATTACATATAGGGCCCAGGACAGAGACATTATTACATATAGGGCCCAGGACAGAGACATTATTACATATAGGGCCCAGGACAGAGACATTATTACATATAGGGCCCAGGACAGAGACATTATTACATATAGGGCCCAGGACAGAGACATTATTACATATAGGGCCCAGGACAGAGACATTATTACATATAGGGCCCAGGACAGAGACATTATTACATATAGGGCCCAGGACAGGGACATTATTACATGCAGAGCCCAGGATGGGGATATTATTACATGTAGGGCCCAGGTCGGGGACATTATTACAGGATAGGGCCAGGCAGAGGACAATATTACAGTGGCCCATAGATCTTACCAACGTGTTGGTGGGGTCCCCGGTCCAAATTTAGTACCGTAGCCCATAGGACTGTGGTTACACAACTGACCATCTGACGTATGTGCCCAGAGTAACAATAATTAATAATAATATGGTAATTTTATTTATATAGCGCCAACATATTCTGCAGCACTTTACATTATAGAGGGGACTTGTACAGACAATAGACATTACAGCAGAACAATAATCACATAGATCAAAACAGATACCAAGAGGAGTGAGGGCCCTGCTCGCAATCTACAGCACAGCCAGTATACAGATCAGCATATAATATACTGTGGCTACAGACATCAGATGGTGTATAACAATGTGTACACATGCGTGTACTATACTGATCCTGCACTGCTACAGGACCTCACATTTAGAATATATGGTTCCATATATAATACATGATATCCTGTATACGTAGGCTGAGGATCAGTGTCCGGTGCTGTATACACTATCTGCAGTGTCTACATCTGACCCTCACTGAGTTATCGACCTCGCACACAGATCCGGTGACCTGGAGCCGATGACCATGACAGGCGGACCCCCCCAATCTGGATCCAGGTTCAAGCTGTTGCAATAAATCAGACGGTGCCACAGAAGTGCAGGTCACAAGCACTAAGACCTTGGAGCATTAATGAACCACTCTGGCTGAGAGACTTTTTGGACTGTTAGATCCTTGAAATACTATGATGAATGTGATAGCGAGCCAAAAGGTTTACTTGTTAGTGAATGGGAGCAGACCCGCCTGGAGCCTGCACCCGCTCTCTCCATCTCTTCCTTTCTTACACAATTTGTTGAAATTCATTTTAAAAAATCCATTTGTTTAAATCTTTTTGTGCAACTAATGACATGAATGCTATTGTGCATCAGGGATGAAAACCTTGTACTTCTGGCCCTTTGGGGCACATGAGCTGCTGGTGTCGGGGGCACATGAGCTGCTGGTGTCGGGGGCACATGAGCTGCTGGTGTCGGGGGGCACATGAGCTGCTGGTGTTGGGGGCACATGAGCTGCTGGTGTCGGGGGCACATGAGCTGCTGGTGTCGGGGGCACATGAGCTGCTGGTGTCGGGGGCACATGAGCTGCTGGTGTCGGGGGCACATGAGCTGCTGGTGTCGGGGGGCACATGAGCTGCTGGTGTCGGGGGCACATGAGCTGCTGGTGTCGGGGGGCACATGAGCTGCTGGTGTCGGGGGCACATGAGCTGCTGGTGTCGGGGGCACATGAGCTGCTGGTGTCGGGGGCACATGAGCTGCTGGTGTCGGGGGGCACATGAGCTGCTGGTGTCGGGGGCACATGAGCTGCTGGTGTCGGGGGGCACATGAGCTGCTGGTGTTGGGGGCACATGAGCTGCTGGTGTCGGGGGCACATGAGCTGCTGGTGTCGGGGGGCACATGAGCTGCTGGTGTTGGGGGCACATGAGCTGATGGTGTTGGGCGGCACATGAGCTGCTGGTGTCGGGGGGCACATGAGCTGCTGGTGTCGGGGGGCACATGAGCTGCTGGTGTCGGGGGGCTCATGAGCTGCTGGTGTCGGGGGCACATGAGCTGATGGTGTCGGGGGCACATGAGCTGATGGTGTCGGGGGCACATGAGCTGATGGTGTCGGGGGCACATGAGCTGCTGGTGTAGGGGGCACATGAGCTGCTGGTGTTGGGCGGCACATGAGCTGATGGTGTCGGGGGGGCACATGAGCTGCTGGTGTAGGGGGCACATGAGCTGCTGGTGTCGGGGGCACATGAGCTGCTGGTGTCGGGGGCACATGAGCTGCTGGTGTTGGGGGCACATGAGCTGCTGGTGTCGGGGGCACATGAGCTGCTGGTGTCGGGGGGCACATGAGCTGCTGGTGTCGGGGGGCACATGAGCTGCTGGTGTCGGGGGGCTCATGAGCTGCTGGTGTCGGGGGCACATGAGCTGATGGTGTCGGGGGCACATGAGCTGATGGTGTCGGGGGCACATGAGCTGATGGTGTCGGGGGCACATGAGCTGCTGGTGTAGGGGGCACATGAGCTGCTGGTGTTGGGCGGCACATGAGCTGATGGTGTCGGGGGGGCACATGAGCTGCTGGTGTAGGGGGCACATGAGCTGCTGGTGTCGGGGGCACATGAGCTGCTGGTGTCGGGGGCACATGAGCTGCTGGTGTCGGGGGACACATGGGCTGCTGGTGTCGGGGGGCTACATGTCATTGATAGTATTATGATATCACAGATGTGCTGCTCCATAGTGACAGAAGAATCAGCCATCACTCCGTGCCTTTGGTAGACGTTCACTTTTTAACATCTCAATGATGCTCACACACACACCTGTTGCATTTCTGAAGGTGAAAGTGACTCAGTGGCAAAGATCAAATTCCACCAAGGACAACATCTGCAAGGAGTTTGTATGTTCTCCCCATATCTGCGTGGGTTTCCTTTCACACTCCAAAGCCATAACCAGAGGGTGGTTATAAATGGTATAGTCTCTAACTGGGTCGCTGTGACCAGTGGGGTACCGCAGGGGTCAGTATTGGGACCTGTTCTCTTCAACATATTCATTAATGATCTGGTAGAAGGTTTACACAGTAAAATATCGATATTTGCAGATGATACAAAGCTATGTAAAGCAGTTAATACAAGAGAAGATAGTATTATGCTACAGATGGATCTGTATAAGTTGGAAACTTGGGCTGAAAGGTGGCAGATGAGGTTTAACAATGATAAATGTAAGGTTATACACATGGGAAGAAGGAATCAATATCACCATTACACACTGAACGGGAAACCACTGGGTAAATCTGACAGGGAGAAGGACTTGGGGATCCTAGTTAATGATAAACTTACCTGGAGCAGCCAGTGCCAGGCAGCAGCTGCCAAGGCAAACAGGATCATGGGGTGCATTAAAAGAGGTCTGGATACACATGATGAGAGCATTATACTGCCTCTGTACAAATCCCTAGTTAGACCGCACATGGAGTACTGTGTCCAGTTTTGGGCACCGGTGCTCAGGAAGGATATAATGGAACTAGAGAGAGTACAAAGGAGGGCAACAAAATTAATAAAGGGGATGGGAGAACTACAATACCCAGATAGATTAGCGAAATTAGGATTATTTAGTCTAGAAAAAAGACGACTGAGGGGCGATCTAATAACCATGTATAAGTATATAAGGGGACAATACAAATATCTCGCTGAGGATCTGTTTATACCAAGGAAGGTGACGGGCACAAGGGGGCATTCTTTGCGTCTGGAGGAGAGAAGGTTTTTCCACCAACATAGAAGAGGATTCTTTACTGTTAGGGCAGTGAGAATCTGGAATTGCTTGCCTGAGGAGGTGGTGATGGCGAACTCAGTCGAGGGGTTCAAGAGAGGCCTGGATGTCTTCCTGGAGCAGAACAATATTGTATCATACAATTATTAGGTTCTGTAGAAGGACGTAGATCTGGGGATTTATTATGATGGAATATAGGCTGAACTGGATGGACAAATGTCTTTTTTCGGCCTTACTAACTATGTTACTGATAGGGAATGTAGATAGTGACCCCCAATGGGGACAGGGATGATAATGTCTGTAAAGCGCTGTGGAATTAATGGTGCGATATAATGGATATCCACTGGCTAACACGGTACCAAGATACATATCTTTCCTGGTGCGATATAAGCAAGTAAAATAAATGTCTCCTAATCTGACCCCAACCGATCACTTGGGGAATCCTAAAGACACAAGTTGTCATCACTGTCCATCCAGCATCTGGGCCCTAAGGCTATGTGCACAAGCTGTGGATTTTGCTGTGGATCCGCAGCGGTTTCCCATGTGTTTACAGTACAATGTAAACCTATGGGAAACGCAATCCGCAGTGCCCATGCTGCGGAAAAAAACGCTCGGAAACGCAACGGTTTACATTCCGCAGCATGCCACTTCTTTGTGCGGAATCCACAGCGGTTTTACACCTGCTCCATAATAGAAAACCGCAGGTGTAAAACCGCAGTGGAATCCGCACAAAAACGCGGTAAATCCGCAATAAATCCTTAATAAATCTGCAGGAAAAACGTGCAGTTTTTGCTCTGCGGATTTATCAAATCCGCTGCGGAAAAATCCGCAGAGGATCATTCTACGTGTGCACATACCCTCAGAGAGCTCGTCCTTGAAGAATGGATGTTGTGGTATGTCGCCAACTTTTTCCTTGCAGGCCTAGAAGACTCGGTGCTGTCCTTAATAATCATGAAGGTCGTACACAATACTAAATGTCGGCTTTTTGATGTCGGGAGTACTCATTTTTGCATCAACTTAACGAGAGTTAAACTAAACCTTACTGCCATGTTATGGGGTGAAAACAAATTTTTGTCTTGTCAAAATTTTGGAGGTTGATACTGTGATCAGGGAGATATTGACAACATTGTTCTCCTACCCATATGGGGGGTAATAGATGTATGATTGCTGGGGGTCCCATTGCTGATCACAAGCATGAAGGTCTCGAGTTTCCTGTCACAAATAAGCACGACCCATCACAGGGACAATGCTAAAGTGCTGATCGAAGACCACAGACCGGTCCTGTAGGCATGCTCAGACTGGCCAACTGATGGATCGGGGAATCCCCCGGTGGGCCCCTGAATATTCATGTTGACATTAATGTTCATGGTCACAGAGGGTCACATTATGATGCACAGTTACATCTTGGTGATAATAGCCGAGCTACTGCACTAATAGCCTAAACCAATAGTGATAGCATGTAAAATGGAAGGGGCTCACTCTCCTGCCCCATCAGGATCCCCGCAACTGAATCGTAGGGAGCTGAATGTTGTACCTCCGGGTCTACCAGGTACACTGCCTGGTTAGGTCCTGCCATAAGCAGTTCAGTGTAACACCGAGAGGTCTAACATCCTGCAATGCATATTAGACCAGCCATCAGATGTTCAAGCCCCATAGAAGGACTAAGTAAAATAAAGTTAAGTAAATGTTGAAAAAAAAAATATAATAAATAAAAATAGTTTTGTCAATAACTATGCGTTTTTTTATGTGATTAAAAAATAAACAAAAAAATGTATATATTTGGTATAGCTGAATTCTGAACAACCAGATCTATAAGGCCATGTTCACACTATGCGGTTTTTACTGCGGAACCGCGGCGATTTTGCCGCTGCGGGTCCGCAGCTGTTTTCCATGCAGGGTACAGTACAATGTTACCCTATGGAAAACAGAAACCGCAGTGCACATGATGCGGAAAAACCCGAAAAAAAACGCGCAGAATTGCTGCGGAAAAAAAGAAGGACCATGTCACTTCTTTGTGCAGAATCGCAGCGATTCTGCACCCATAGAGTGCATTGATCCGCTTACTTCCCGCATGGGGCTGTGGACACCATGCGGGAAGTAATGCGGATAACGTGCGGGCTATACCCGGGGTGGAGGAGAGGAGACTCTCCTCCAGGCCCCGGGAACCATATTTGTATTAAAAAAAAAGAATTAAAATAAAAAATCATGTTAAACTCACCCTCGGAAGTCTCAGCGCTGCACGCGGCCGTCCAGTCTCAGGTTTGCTATGCGACCAGGACCTTCGGTGACGTCGCGGTCACATGACCGTGACGTCACCGAAGGTCCTGGTCGCACAGCATCTTTGGAACCGGACCGCGGCTGCAGCGCCCAGGAGATCGGGACGTCAGAGGGTGAGTATATCATCATGATTTTATTATTTTTAACACTACTATTGATGCTGCATATTGCTGCATATGCAGCATTAATAGTAGGGGTAAAATCCCGCAGGACAAACCGCGATAAATCTACAGGGATAACCGCAGCGGGTTTGCCCTGCAGATTTATCAAATAAAAAGGAACGTGTGAATGTGGCCTAAAACAGTCTCACTACTAAACATATAGAGTGAACACCTTAAAAAAAAATCATGACAAAAAAGCTTTTTTTTTTCAACTTTCCACTGCACAAAACATAGGCAGTGTATAAGCAACTTGGTTTGTGAAAAAGCAGCAGAAAATAAAACATTTTTTTTTACATAAAACTGGTATCGCTGTAATAGTACTGTCCGGAAGAATAAAGTCATCTAAACATTTTTACAGCACGACGAACGGCGTAAAAAAGAAATAAAACCAATTCTTCACTTGCTGTTAGATTTGTTTATTCTGCTGCTAGGTCGCAGTAAAGCTCGGCTCACATTTATCCTGTGCTCTACGCTGAGCGCTTACAGCGGGGTTTCTGCCTAAGTCATCGAAAAAATATAATACAGACAAAATCCTTGACGGATCGATTCACTATAATGAGGTATTTACAGTCACTTTGGATCATGTACAGTCCATGATCTGGAGGTGTCCTTTTTAGGATTGCTAAAAGCACCGTCGACCATAGTTTTCTGCACCTATGAAAGACTGGCACGGCTGAACAGAGGCCAAACAGAGTCTAGAGTAACTCTGCTGCCTCATTATAGTGATTGGATCCCTCCGGGGTTCCATCTGAATCACGTCACTCAGAGATTTAGATGGAAACCCTGATGTAAGTGCTCAGCGTAGAGCGCTGGATAAATGTGATCCCAAACATTATGTAAAATGTTCCAAATAAAACGCTTCTATTCAATCCATAAAAAAGGAAGCCCAGACTCAGGTTCGTCATCTGTTAACAGAAATATAGTGGGCTTCCTCTTTACTGGTAGCACAAATGCTTTGGAAAAGCGCTATGGCTCCTTGTCTCCCAAAAGAAACCAAATTCCCAAATCCGAATGCGCCCCTCCCTTCTGAGCACCACAGTGTGCCTAAACCACATTTAGTGTCCAAATCTTTGCCATTGCTGTAGCGCAGAGAGTGACCGTATAATTTAAAGGTTGTGTGTCTTCAGTACTAGCTGTGCATAATATACGGGCTCTACAACGTACTGGGCACTACAACGGACTGCGCACTACAACGGACTGCGCACTACAATGTACGGGGAACTACAATGTATGTGGAACTACAATGTACGGGGAACTACAATGTATGTGGAACTACAATGTACGGGGAACTACAATGTATGTGGAACTACAATGTACTGGGCACTACAGCGTACGGGGAACTACAACATACTGGGTACTATAACGCACTGGGCAATACAATGTCCCGGGTACTACAACATATTGGGCACTACAACGTACGGGGAACTACAACGTACGGGGAACTACAACGTACTGGGCACTACAACGTACGGGGAACTACAACGTACTGGGCACTACAACGTACTGGGAACTACAACGTACGGAGAACTATAACGTACCGGGAACTACAACGTACGGAGAACTATAACGTACCGGGAACTACAACGTACCGGGAACTACAACATAAGGTGGAACTACAACATACTGGGCACTATAACATACTGGGCACTACAACGTACGGGGAACTACAATGTACGGGGGAACTACAACATACTGGGCAATACAATGTCTTGGGTACTACAACATACTGGGCACTACAACGTACGGGGAACTACAACGTACTGGGCACTACAGCGGCATAGTTGCAATTTTCGCTCTGCAACATCCACTGCTCCTTGTTTCTGGAAAACACCCATGGAGTCAAATCATCACTACATTTGTAAATGAATTCCCAGAAGGGTGAAATTTCCAATAAGGGATCACTTTAGGAGGGGTGGGGGGGGGGGGATTCTGCTCTTTAGGCATTTAGCGGCTCTGTATATGGAGTCTCCAAACTATTCTAGGAAAATCTGGCTAGCAATGATCTGGGTATAGGGATTGGATGGGATTGCAATTGTAAAAGGGTTTTCTCAGAAAGAAGAAGCCTGTCCACACCGCACGCAGACATCATACAGGGGAGTTCTTTGCTCCATGAGGTGAGGAGAAGCGAGTGACAAATCTGGGATTACTCACCCCCTTACACACTGCGCCGGAGCAGCATCTTCTGGTAGAACTGGAAGTGATGCAACGGCCTGCGGTGGTTCCTGTTGGTGCTCGTCAATGTGGTTCTCTTCCATCTGCAAGTACAATGTCCCATATTTACCAGAGATGGTCAGGACACCACAGATAAGGGTATACATACCGTACTCGTCTACAGGCCTCCATTATGTAGTCACTTTATATCACCTTTCATTGCACGACTCATCCGGTAGAGTCTGGAGCTGCATTCATAATTCTGCTGTTTGTCATTGCTATTATTAAGATGCTTTATTCTCGGCAGCACTTCCAGATTACATGAGGAGATGTGCTGCCGACCAACAAAGATTGATAGGCTGTGATCAAATATGATCATTCTTGCAGAAGGGCATTGGGAAGATGGAACTAAAAAGCCCAGGATACACACGGCTGACCCTAGATTTTACGAGGGGTCATTATATAGCATTTCCAGACCTTTTGTATGCACCATCGGTCCTCACTGATGCAGAAAGTGACAGCTGTAAAGGGCAGTGAGCAGATACAGACACAGAGAGGTTATCAGAGGGATGGGTCCTCACAACTGGCCCTAATACCAGACCATCCCCAAACATGTTACCTAAAAAACATAAAGAAGGTAATTCTGGGAGGCCAATCGGCTCTGGTATTGGGACATTAACCCCTTCACGCCACGACCATTTTCCGTTTTATGACCCTCTTCTCCCAAGAGTCATAATTTTTTTTTCCCATCAAAACGGTGATGTGAGGGTTCGTTTTTTTTTTGCGGGAAGAGTTGTTCTTTTGAACGACACCATTGATTTTTATTTTACCATATAATGTACTGGAAAACAGGAAAAAAAAATTCCAAGTGCGGTAAAATTGAAAGAGAGTGCAATCAAACAATTTTTTTTTTTTACTTACCATATTCACTAACTTCTAAAACTGACCTGGCAATGATTCCCCAGGTCAGTACATGTTCACATATACCAAACATGTACAGGTTTTTTTGTTTAAGTGGTGAAAAAAAATGTCGCCAATTTCAGAGACCGGCAGTGTTTTCATTTTTTGGGATCTGGGGCTGGGAGACGGCTTATTTTATTTATTTTTTTTTTTTTACACACTGAGCTGATGGTTTTTATTGATATCAGTTTGGGGTAGATATAATATTTTGATCGCCTCTTATTGCATTTTATGGCAGCCCCCAAAAAATTTAATTCTGGCGCTTCTTTATTTTTTTAAATACTTTTTACTGATTATTTTAATAGATCGGATATTTCTGAATGTAGCGATAACACGTCTGTTTTTATATGGGGCAAAAGAGCGGTGATTTGACCTTTTGTGTTTTTTTTTATTTTTTCATATTTTTAAAAACATTTTTTTTTTACTTTTTTTGCTGACTTAAGAGACTTGAAGCTGTGATCACTTGTGCGGTACATAGCGGGGATTCAACAGAAAAAAAATCTGGGAATTCAGACTGATAAGAATGTTGAACTCTTTGACAATAGGACTCAATCTAAGGCTACGTTCACACTAGCGTTGCGCCGCCCTGCGTCGGCGACGCAACACGCGACGCACGAAAAAACGCGCGCAAAAACGCGCGCGTTTGGCGACGCGTGCGTCGTTTTTTGACCAAAATCGGACGCACAGAAAATGCAACTTGTTGCATTTTCTTGCGTCCGACGCTAGCGTCGGAAACGACGCAAGTGTCGAAAAACGCCACCCTAAAAACGCACGCGTCCCCTATGTTAAACATAGGGGCGCGTCGCCGCTGCGTCGCCGGCGCAACAGCGACGCACATTGGCGGAACGCCAATGTGAACGTAGCCTAACACCTGGATTTATGACTCTACATGGACCCAGTTCACACCTCCAGCAGACACAGACAGACTCCATTACTCCCACCACTTTAACTTGATTTTCTTGGCTTATCTTAGGAGGCATCGCCCCATCCACCATACACAAATGTCCCGATGTGCTCTTGTCTCAGTAATTCATTTGCAAATCAGCCAGAAGAAGGAGCAAACATCATTCTTCTGGTTAGTCAATAAAGATTTCACTCCTAGAATACTTTTTATCTGTCAGCATAAAATGTATTACTTATGGGGGCTGCAAATCCCCTTGTGTAAACATATACAGAAAGGTTAAGGGGGTGGAAAGAAAATAAAAAAAAGTTCAGAAAACAGAGATATAAATGTTACAGAAAAAATGCATCTGTGCACCATGTGAGAGAGAGGAAGGAGAAAAAAGACAGAGGCTGAAAAGCTGGCTTCCTGACACATCAGACATCTGCGGGGGTCACATACTTATAATCCACAATAATACAAGTGAAGTGAGGCCGATCACAGACAAGGGCTTGTTCACACATTGCTTTTATTCCTTGCAGCGTTTTACAGAACCAGCAGAATGAATGAGATTTCTGAGATCTCCTGCACACGCTGCTTATTTTTTTTCCTGGCAGAGCATTTTTTTTTTATAAATCCGCAGCATTGTCAGGTCTTTCAGCGTTTTCCCCCATTCAAAATGAATGAGGGGAAAAAATGCAAGTAAAAACGTATAAAAAAAAAAAGGTGCAAAAACGCAGGGATTTTGTGCGTTTTTCCTGACAAATCTCTGTGTTGCTTTTTGTTTTTGCAGCAGAAAATTCTGCAGCAAATAGACCAGGTGTGCACATACCCCAAAGAGGGCGACAGTGTTATTGTTGACTGATGGAGGTCTGGTCCGGGACTGTGATGTTGGCAGCTCTCTGTCCTCTCCTCTGGGGGTCTGTATGTAGGGGAGAGAGGACAAAAGCTTAGAATAGAGCGTAATCTCATCTCCACACAATAAGCAAAAAAAGTGAGAAATCTACAGGGGGCCACAGATTTTTGTAGCCCTGCAGGATGGAGGTGGTTGATCCCCGGCAACTTCAGAGAGATCAGCCAACCATCTAATGTGTATGGGGGTCTTCAGACTGTCTCCGATAGATGAAGGGGACAGTAGTGTCTGACAGTGACTTTCTCCTCTCTCTGCCATCAAAAACATGTGAATGGTCATCAGGGTCCTTAGATCAGAGACCCCTCTTCTATCTATATTTCCCACCCACTCATTGTCTTCGCAGCAGTTCCCTTAGAGAACAAAAGGATTGGTCGCTGATATGTAGCAGGCCGTACTCCTCTCTCCCCCAACTTTATCTGTCTGTAGAGAGTCGGGGGTCCCCCATACATCATATATTGGTGTAGACTTAAAATATCATCCTCCCCAGAAAAGTGGTGCCTCTATCTCCATACATCCACGTACTACATTATCACTGGGGTGGAGGGAGAAGACATTGGGTGGGAATGTGTCACCAGTATTTCCCCTGCGCCATATTTGCAACTTATTTTTCTTTATTTTTCCGCTGCTCAAAACTTTTCTAAAAGAAATAAGAAAAATTTGTGAAACAGGGCAACTCCGGTTCAGAAAATTTGCTATAAATTACCCCAGAAGTTGGTGTCAATTATAGTGCAAATCTAGGCCACATCGAGACTTGGGATCTCCATGCTGAAAATGGAAATATTTAAAGGGCTGCTCCGGGCAGTAGGGAAGCACTCAAAATTAATCTGTGCTAGAGCAAGATTATTTTGAGTGCAGCCATTAATCTATTTGCTATATGACTTTTTTGGTTATGCACCAGTTCAGATTAGATTGCTGTTCAGTCAGTTTTTCTATATCTACTATGTACTTTTTTCTGACTTGAACGCCCCGCCCTTCACCATGCTGTGATTTTAATTACATCCTAAGGCCGGCTTCACACTCAGCGTATGAAAATACGGTCCGTTTTTTACGGCCGTAATACGCTGAAAAGTCCCCAAAATAGTGGTCCGTAGCTCCTCCGTAGGCAGGGTGTGTCAGCGTTTTTTGCGCATGGCATCCTCCGTATGTAATCCGTATGGCATCCGTACTGCATTTTTTTCTCGCAGGCTTGCAAAACCGACATACGGCTATACAAGGGATCTATGTGTAAAAAAAAACAAAAAAAAAAACATATATACTGTCTATATATATATATATATATGTCAGTAGACACATATATGTATATATATTCTTAGTTCATACAGCGCTAGATAGCTTTAAAGCCGGTAATTCAATTACCGGCTTTTGCTTTCTCCTTCCTAAACCCGACATGATATGAGACCTGATTTACATACAGTAAACCATCTCATATCCCCATTTTTTTTGCATATTACACACTACTGTTAGTAGTGTGTATATGCAAAATTTGGCCGTTCTAGCTATTAAATTAAAGGGTTAAATGGCGGAAAAAATTGGTGTGGGCTCCCGCACAATTTTCTCCGCCAGAGTAGTAAAACCAGTGACTGAGGGAAGATATTAATAGCCTGGAGAGGGTCCATGGTTATTGGCCCCCCTGGCTAAAAACATCTGCCCCCAGCCACCCCAGAAAAGGCACATCTGGAAGATGTGCCTATTCTGGCACTTGGCCACTCTCTTCCCATTCCCGTGTAGCGGTGGGATATGGGGTATTGAAGGGTTAATGCCATCTTGCTATTGTAAGGTGACATTAAGCCAAATTAATAATGGAGAGGCGTCAATTATGAGACCTATCCATTATTAATCCAATACTAGTAAAGGGTTAAAAAAAAACCACACACATTATTAAAAATTATTTTAATGAAATAAAAACAAAGGTTGTTGTATTAATTTATTCTACGCTCAATCTAATCACTGAAGACCCTCGATCTGTACCAAAAAAAAAAAAAACAATATCCATACCTTCCGAAGATCTGTAAAGTCCAACGATGTAAATCCATCTGAAGGGGTTAAAATATTTTGCAGACACGAGCTTTGCTAATGCAGCGCAGCTCCTTGCTGCAAAACCCCGGAGAATGTAGGTAAAGTAGGTCAATGACCTATATTTACCTTCATTTGCGGTGAGGCGCCCTCTGCTGGCTGTTCCTAGATCGTGGGAACTTTCCTAGAAAGCTCCCAGGCTCGAGATCATAAGAGGCGCCCTCTGCTGGTTGTCCTCATATGAACTCGAGCCTGGGAGTTTTCTAGGAAAGTTCCCACGATCTAGGAACAGCCAGCAGAGGGCGCCTCACCGCAAATGAAGGTAAATATAGGTCATTGACCTACTTTACCTTCATTCTCCGGGGTTTTGCAGCAAGGAGCAGCACTGCATTAGCAGAACTCCTTGCTGCAAAATATTTTAACCCCTTCAGATGGATTTACATCGTTGGACGTTACAGATCTACGGAAGGTATGTATATTGTTGGTTTATTTTATTTTTTTGGTACAGATCGAGGGTCTTCAGTGATTGGATTGAGCGTAGAATAAATTATTACAACAACCTTTGCATTTATTTCATTAAAATAATTTTTAATAATGTGTTTTTTTTAACCCTTTACTAATATTGGATTAATAATGGATAGGTGTCATAATTGACGCCTCTCCATTATTAATTTGGCTTAATGTCACCTTACAATAGCAAGGTGACATTAACCCTTCATTACCCCATATCCCACCGCTACACGGGAATGGGAAGAGAGTGGCCAAGTGCCAGAATAGGCGCATCTTCCAGATGTGCCTTTTCTGGGGTGGCTGGGGGCAGGTGTTTTTAGCCAGGGGGGGCCAATAACCGTGGACCCTCTCCAGGCTATTAATATCTGCCCTCAGTCACTGGCTTTACTACTCTGGCGGAGAAAATTGTGCGGGAGCCCACGCCAATTTTGTCCGCCATTTAACCCTTTAATAGCTAGAACGGCCAAATTTTGCATATACACACTACTAACATTAGTAGTGTGGAATATGCAAAAAAAAAAGGTGATATGAGATGGTTTACTGTATGTAAACCAGGTCTCATATCATGTCGGGTTTAGGAAGGAGAAAGCAAAAGCCGGTAATTGAATTACCGGCTTTAAAGCTATCTAGCGCTGTATGAAATATTAATATATATACATATATGTGTCTCACTGATATATATATATATATATACACACACCTATTCTACGTGTACACATTTATTCTACCTATTCTAATGTCAGCTGTCAGTGTGATTTTACTGTACACCGCACTGAATTGCCGGCTTTTCTCTCTAACACCGCTGCGTATTCCTCGCAAGTCACACTGCTGGTCCGTGTGTAATCCGTATTTTTGGGGCTTCCATAGACTTTCATTGACGTTTTATTTGCACAATACGGTGACAAACGCAGCATGCTGCGATTTTCTACGGCCGTAGAAAGCCGTATAATACTGATCAGGAAAATACGGCAGATAGGAGCAGGGGCATAGAGAATGGTTGTGCCGTATGTTATGCGAGTTTTACGGACGTAGTTTCTGCGCTTACGTCGGTAAAACTCGCTAGTGTGAGGCCGACCTAACACAGTTGGTTCTGAGCTTCCTATAAAAGCAGGCTTTACCACGTTATTAGCCATAGGTAAGTGTTCACACTAGGCAGTCAGCTCAGGTACCCATCCGTTCTGAGATTACCTTGACGATTGGTGGATGGGCTCACAACTTTTGGCCAAATCTTGTGCTAAGAATCTCATGTGTTTTTTCATATATTTCACAAGCCATTATGCTATTCCCATTTCATGTATCGCACATTTCCTTGCTCTAGCACAGATTAATTTTGAGTGCAGCCATTAATCTATTTGCTATATGACTTTTTTGGTTATGCACCAGTTCAGATTAGATTGCTGTTCAGTCAGTTTTTCTATATCTAGTAGGGAAGCACTGTTACGGGTAGTGCATTTGTCCAGGTGTCACACTCCGCGCCCTGCAGCGTTACAAGGTGCCATTTTGGTGTTTTTCTGTGACACATAGACCGTACCTTTCCGGGCTCATACAGGCTCTCTTGCAGGGCTCCCAGCAGCTGGCTATCTAGCACGTCCAGGCCAATGGTCGCTCCTCTCGGATCCTCCTCTGGGGCATCGCTTTGCTGTGACGGAATCGCTTCTACTTCGCAGCGGTGAATTTGCTGAGCACAGGTCACTTCTGGTGACATTATGACTTCTGAATCTCGGCATTGTCCCTCGTCTCCTCCCCTCCCTTCTATTCCATGGAAAACCAGTAGCTCTGACTGGGAGATACCAGACTGTAACTGGGAGGTGATTTCTGGAATAATGGGCGTATTGGGTAAACCGTGCAGATCTGGGGTTGCATTAAGGGGCTGAGAATTCTGGGCAACTTGTGAATTTGGGTCTTCTCTGAAGGCTGAGATGTTTTGGTCCATACAGGTGTCGGAGGCCTCCTCTGACTCACAGCCATTACTTATCATACGCCTACAGTCCATGAACACGAGGGAGTGATGGCCTGCAGTGACATCTATGGTCTCTGTAATACTGGTGGCCGTCACATCTGTGTCATTAGGGCGCTGGATGCTGTTTTCAGTCTTCTCCGTGGCCGTGGGGCTGAGGTTACCTGTGGCCCCAGCACAGACTGGTCCTATGTAATCAGTAGTGCTCATCTCTCCCATTATATCTCCTCCATCATGGTGCTCCCCCTGGTGGCAAGTTGGGAGTACTACACTGATCGACACTTCGGGGTTAGTTGCACTTAGTTGTCCGCCTGCGAGACCCTAAAATAGATGAATAAATTCATTAAAAACCTAAGAATGATAAATATTATAGGACAGCATACAATATAACCAGACGGTGCAGAAGGTGACATCACTGCTCCAGGCGTGATGACGTCACCGACAGCTTCAGGCTGGACACATTGGGGTCCTACACCTGTAGTGCTAGTGCAGGCTGGAGGTATATACGGCAGGGCATATACTGTGCCCCCGGCCTTAGTACACACATATAAGATATAGGGATACTTTCTGGGCATATTCCAGTCTCTTCCCCGTTCTGATAAGGGGCTTCCAGCTTTCTGTCGTGGTCTCCTCTGTCATCATCTTCCTTCCCGCAGATCTCCGCAGGCTGAGAAGAGGTCGGACTTGGAGGCATGGCGCAGCTTTTCGATGCGTTCCTTGAAGCCGAGCCAGTATCTGAAGAGCAGAAATACAGAAATGACCAGAGAGAGGATTAAAAGGACTCAGCCCCCAGAGTCAGCACTTATATATGGACTAATGGGACGGGACTAAAGGGGAACTCTGCCTTTATATTTCCTAATTTACCGCCTTCAACTTTCTCTTAAAAAGTCAGACAAAAAAAAACAAGTTCTGTCTCTTGTAAACAGAATAAGCTCAAAAGTGAAAGTCGGCCGCGGAGGGACAGGGATGGTTTATTATTTCATCCGATGTTATGGATGACGGGAGACAAGTGGAGACTTTCTGAAAACGTCATGTGGCTCTGTCTGGGGACATTGAAGCAGAGTTTCCGTTACAGTGGGACAAGCCCGGTTCTTTCGCCCCCATGACACCTCAGCAGCTGCCAAACACAGCGTGGCAGGGGAGGGGGTAATAACAGACAGCACACAGCGTGGCGCGGGAGGGGGTAATGGCAGCACACAGCATGGCAGGGGAGGGGGTAATAACGGACAGCACACAGCATGGCGCGGGAGGGGATAATGGAAGCACATAGCGTGGCGCGGGAGGGGGTAATGGCAGCACATAGCGTGGCGGAGGAGGGGGTAATGGCAGCACATAGCTTGGCGGAGGAGGGGGTAATAACGGACAGCACACAGCGTGGCGGAGGAGGGGTTAATGGCAGCACATAGCGTGGCGGAGGAGGGGTTAATGGCAGCACATAGCATGGCGGAGGAGGGGTTAATGGCAGCACATAGCGTGGCGGAGGAGGGGGTAATAACGGACAGCACACAGCGTGGCGGGGGTAATAACGGACAGCACACAGCATGGCGGGGGTAATAACGGACAGCACACAGCGTGGCGGGGGTAATAACGGACAGCACACAGCGTGGCGGGGGAGGGGGTAATAACGGACAGCACACAGCTTGGCGCGGGAGGGGGTAATAACGGACAGCACACAGCATGGCAGGGGAGGGGGTAATAACCGACAGCACACAGCGTGGCGGGGGAGGGGGTAATAACGGACAGCACAGTGTGGCGGGGGTAATAACGGACAGCACACAGCGTGGCGGGGGAGGGGGTAATAACGGACAGCACACAGTGTGGCAGGGGAGGGGGTAATAACGGACAGCACAGCGTGGCGGGGGTAATAACGGACAGCACACAGCGTGGCGGGGGAGGGGGTAATAACGGACAGCACACAGCGTGGCGGGGGAGGGGGTAATAACGGACAGCACACAGCGTGGCGGGGGTAATAATGGACAGCACACAGCGTGGCGGGGGAGGGGGTAATAACAGGCACCACACAGCGTGGCAGGGGAGGGGGTAATAACGGACAGCACACAGCGTGGCAGGGGAGGGGGTAATAACGGACAGCACACAGCGTGGCGGGGGAGGGGGTAATAACGGACAGCACACAGCGTGGCGGGGGAGGGGGTAATAACGGACAGCACACAGCGTGGCGGGGGAGGGGGTAATAACGGACAGCACACAGCGTGGCGAGGGAGGGGGTAATAACGGACAGCACACAGCGTGGCGGGGGTAATAACGGACAGCACACAGCATGGCGGGGGTAATAACGGACAGCACACAGCGTGGCGGGGGTAATAACGGACAGCACACAGCGTGGCGGGGGAGGGGGTAATAACGGACAGCACACAGCTTGGCGCGGGAGGGGGTAATAACGGACAGCACACAGCATGGCAGGGGAGGGGGTAATAACCGACAGCACACAGCGTGGCGGGGGAGGGGGTAATAACGGACAGCACAGTGTGGCGGGGGTAATAACGGACAGCACACAGCGTGGCGGGGGAGGGGGTAATAACGGACAGCACACAGTGTGGCAGGGGAGGGGGTAATAACGGACAGCACAGCGTGGCGGGGGTAATAACGGACAGCACACAGCGTGGCGGGGGTAATAACGGACAGCACACAGCGTGGCGGGGGAGGGGGTAATAACGGACAGCACACAGCGTGGCGGGGGTAATAATGGACAGCACACAGCGTGGCGGGGGAGGGGGTAATAACGGACAGCACACAGCGTGGCGGGGAGGGGGTAATAACGGACAGCACACAGCGTGGCGGGGGTAATAATGGACAGCACACAGCGTGGCGGGGGAGGGGGTAATAACAGGCACCACACAGCGTGGCAGGGGAGGGGGTAATAACGGACAGCACACAGCGTGGCAGGGGAGGGGGTAATAACGGACAGCACGCAGCGTGGCGGGGGAGGGGGTAATAACGGACAGCACACAGCGTGGCGGGGGAGGGGGTAATAACGGACAGCACACAGCGTGGCGGGGGAGGGGGTAATAACGGACAGCACACAGCGTGGCGAGGGAGGGGGTAATAACGGACAGCACACAGCGTGGCGGGGGTAATAACGGACAGCACACAGCATGGCGGGGGTAATAACGGACAGCACACAGCGTGGCGGGGGTAATAACGGACAGCACACAGCGTGGCGGGGGAGGGGGTAATAACGGACAGCACACAGCTTGGCGCGGGAGGGGGTAATAACGGACAGCACACCGCATGGCAGGGGAGGGGGTAATAACCGACAGCACACAGCGTGGCGGGGGAGGGGGTAATAACGGACAGCACAGTGTGGCGGGGGTAATAACGGACAGCACACAGCGTGGCGGGGGAGGGGGTAATAACGGACAGCACACAGTGTGGCAGGGGAGGGGGTAATAACGGACAGCACACAGTGTGGCAGGGGAGGGGGTAATAACGGACAGCACAGCGTGGCGGGGTAATAACGGACAGCACACAGCGTGGTGGGGGAGGGGGTAATAACGGACAGCACACAGCGTGGCGGGGGAGGGGGTAATAACGGACAGCACACAGCGTGGCGGGGGTAATAATGGACAGCACACAGCGTGGCGGGGGAGGGGGTAATAACAGGCACCACACAGCGTGGCAGGGGAGGGGGTAATAACGGACAGCACACAGCGTGGCAGGGGAGGGGGTAATAACGGACAGCACACAGCGTGGCGGGGGAGGGGGTAATAACGGACAGCACACAGCGTGGCGGGGGAGGGGGTAATAACAGGCACCACACAGCGTGGCAGGGGAGGGGGTAATAACGGACAGCACACAGCGTGGCAGGGGAGGGGGTAATAACGGACAGCACACAGCGTGGCGGGGGAGGGGGTAATAACGGACAGCACACAGCGTGGCGGGGGAGGGGGTAATAACGGACAGCACACAGCGTGGCAGGGCAGGGGGTAATAACGGACAGCACAGTGTGGCGGGGGAGGGGGTAATAACGGACAGCACACAGCGTGGCAGGGGATGGGGTAATAACGGACAGCACACAGCGTGGCGGGGGAGGGGGTAATAACGGACAGCACAGTGTGGCGGGGGAGGGGGTAATAACGGACAGCACACAGCGTGGCGGGGGAGGGGGTAATAACGGACAGCACACAGCGTGGCAGGGCAGGGGGTAATAACGGACAGCACAGTGTGGCGGGGGAGGGGGTAATAATGGACAGCACACAGCGTGGCGGGGGTAATAACGGACAGCACACAGCGTGGCGGGGGTAATAACGGACAGCACACAGCGTGGCGGGGGAGGGGGTAATAACGGACAGCACACAGCGTGGCGGGGGAGGGGGTAATAACGGACAGCACACAGCGTGGCAGGGGAGGGGGTAATAACGGACAGCACACAGCGTGGCGGGGGAGGGGGTAATAACGGACAGCACACAGCGTGGCGGGGGAGGGGGTAATAACGGACAGCACAGAGCGTGGCGGGGAGGGGGTAATAACGGACAGCACACAGCGTGGCGGGGGAGGGGGTAATAACGGACAGCACAGTGTGGCGGGGGAGGGGGTAATAACGGACAGCACACAGCGTGGCGGGGGAGGGGGTAATAACGGACAGCACACAGCGTGGCAGGGCAGGGGGTAATAACGGACAGCACAGTGTGGCGGGGGAGGGGTTAATAACGGACAGCACACAGCGTGGCGGGGTAATAACGGACAGCACACAGCGTGGCGGGGGAGGGGGTAATAACGGACAGCACACAGCGTGGCGGGGGAGGGGGTAATAACGGACAGCACACAGCGTGGCGGGGGAAATAACGGACAGCACACAGCGTGGCGGGGGAGGGGGTAATAACGGACAGCACACAGCGTGGCGGGGGAGGGGGTAATAACGGACAGCACACAGCGTGGCGGGGGAAATAACGGACAGCACACAGCGTGGCGGGGGAGGGGGTAATAACGGACAGCACACAGCGTGGCGGGGGAGGGGGTAATAACGGACAGCACACAGCGTGGCGGGGGAAATAACGGACAGCACACAGCGTGGCGGGGGAGGGGGTAATAACGGACAGCACACAGCGTGGCAGGGGAGGGGGTAATAACGGACAGCACACAGCGTGGCGGGGGAGGGGGTAATAACGGACAGCACACAGCGTGGCGGGGGAGGGGGTAATAACAGGCACCACACAGCGTGGCAGGGGAGGGGGTAATAACGGACAGCACACAGCGTGGCAGGGGAGGGGGTAATAACGGACAGCACACAGCGTGGCGGGGGAGGGGGTAATAACGGACAGCACACAGCGTGGCAGGGGAGGGGGTAATAACGGACAGCACACAGCGTGGCAGGGGAGGGGGTAATAACGGACAGCACAGTGTGGCGGGGGAGGGGGTAATAACAGACAGCACACAGCGTGGCAGGGGATGGGGTAATAACGGACAGCACACAGCGTGGCGGGGGAGGGGGTAATAACGGACAGCACAGTGTGGCGGGGGAGGGGGTAATAACGGACAGCACACAGCGTGGCGGGGGAGGGGGTAATAACGGACAGCACACAGCGTGGCAGGGCAGGGGGTAATAACGGACAGCACAGTGTGGCGGGGGAGGGGGTAATAATGGACAGCACACAGCGTGGCGGGGGTAATAACGGACAGCACACAGCGTGGCGGGGGAGGGGGTAATAACGGACAGCACACAGCGTGGCGGGGGAGGGGGTAATAACGGACAGCACACAGCGTGGCGGGGGAGGGGGTAATAACGGACAGCACACAGCGTGGCGGGGGAGGGGGTAATAACGGACAGCACACAGCGTGGCGGGGGAGGGGGTAATAACGGACAGCACACAGCGTGGCGGGGGAGGGGGTAATAACGGACAGCACACAGCGTGGAGGAGGGGGTAATAACGGACACCACACAGCGTGGAGGAGGGGGTAATAACGGACAGCACACAGCGTGGCGGGGGAGGGGGTAATAACGGACAGCACACAGCGTGGCGGGGGAGGGGGTAATAACGGACAGCACACAGCGTGGCGGGGGAGGGGGTAATAACGGACACCACACAGCGTGGCGGGGGAGGGGGTAATAACGGACAGCACACAGCGTGGCGGGGGAGGGGGTAATAACGGACACCACACAGCGTGGCAGGGGAGGGGGTAATAACGGACAGCACACAGCGTGGCGGGGGAGGGGGTAATAACGGACAGCACACAGCGTGGCGGGGGAGGGGGTAATAACGGACACCACACAGCGTGGCGGGGGAGGGGGTAATAACGGACAGCACACAGCGTGGCGGGGGAGGGGGTAATAACGGACACCACACAGCGTGGCAGGGGAGGGGGTAATAACGGACAGCACACAGCGTGGCGGGGGAGGGGGTAATAACGGACACCACACAGCGTGGCGGGGGAGGGGGTAATAACGGACACCACACAGCGTGGCGGGGGAGGGGGTAATAACGGACAGCACACAGCGTGGCGGGGGAGGGGGTAATAACGGACAGCACACAGCGTGGCGGGGGAGGGGGTAATAACGGACAGCACACAGCGTGGCGGGGGAGGGGGTAATAACGGACAGCACACAGCTTCTGGCCTCACTTTTCTCTTTCCTTTTCCTTCATAAACCTACAAAAAGAAGAAAACCTCAGCAGTAAATCATCTGTCTGCGATCCGCCCTCCTCCGCCCAAACACTATGACTGGACGCAGTGAGCAGCGACCCCCCGCCAGATTCCCCACAGCTCGCTGCATAAATACATGAAAACCGCAGATCAATAGCTGCATCCTCTGCAGAGATATCATCAGTCGCAGGCCCGAAGCCTGAGGCTGCACTACTGAGACACCAATGGCGGCCACGCACTAGTGCAGCCCCAGACATGTGACTCGGGAGCACATAATAAGTATTACAGCCCTGCAGTAACCGTGGCCCCCAGGTCAGCAGTAAGGGGCCACCGAGAACGTGATGACTGGAGGCCAATACACACGGGACCCCCCTATAACACCCTGTATATGGCTGTGTATGTGTCAGTGGTTGGACATACAGGGGAGCACAGTCACACCTGGCAGCGCCCCCGCAGAGCCGCGCCTCACTGCTGCTGCACATAGGCTACTACAAGGATCACAGGCTCCGCCCACCGCTCTGCGCGCAGCTCTTCCCGCCTTGGCCGAAAACTGATCACGTGACGCGTAAAGCTTAGGAAGCCGAGGGGCACGTCGGGAGTTGTAGTTGTGCTTCAGTCACGTGACGCCGGACACGGAAGTAGTGTTCGGTAACCGTGCTAAAGAGGATGAGCGGCCGGAGAGAGGCACGGGGAGAAGGAAAAGGGAAGACAGCGCCGCCGCCACACAGAGGGGTGAGGTGAACACTCTGGAAGGCATGCTGCGTATATACACACACCTACCTGTCATTACCGTATATACAGACAGGCACCTACCTGTCATTACCGTATATACACACAGGCACCTACCTGTCATTACCGTATATACACACAGGCACCTACCTGTCATTACCGTATATACACACAGGCACCTACCTGTCATTACCGTATATACACACACCTACCTGTCATTACCGTATATACAGACAGGCACCTACCTGTCATTACCGTATATACACAGGCACCTACCTGTCATTACCGTATATACACACAGGCACCTACCTGTCATTCCCGTATATACACACACCTACCTGTCATTACCGTATATACAGACAGGCACCTACCTGTCATTACCGTATATACACACAGGCACCTACCTGTCATTACCGTATATACACACAGGCACCTACCTGTCATTACCGTATATACACACCTACCTGTCATTACCGTATATACACAGGCACCTACCTGTCATTACCGTATATACACACAGGCACCTACCTGTCATTCCCGTATATACAGACAGGCACCTACCTGTCATTACCGTATATACAGACAGGCACCTACCTGTCATTACCGTATATACACACAGGCACCTACCTGTCATTACCGTATATACACACAGGCACCTACCTGTCATTACCGTATATACACACACCTACCTGTCATTACCGTATATACAGACAGGCACCTACCTGTCATTACCGTATATACACACAGGCACCTACCTGTCATTACCGTATATACAGACAGGCACCGACCTGTCATTACCGTATATACACAGGCACCTACCTGTCATTACCGTATATACACACAGGCACCTACCTGTCATTACCGTATATACACACACCTACCTGTCATTACCGTATATACACACACCTACCTGTCATTACCGTATATACACACACCTACCTGTCATTACCGTATATACACACACCTACCTGTCATTACCGTATATACACACACCTACCTGTCATTACCGTATATACACACAGGCACCTACCTGTCATTACCGTATATACACACAGGCACCTACCTGTCATTACCGTATATACACACAGGCACCTACCTGTCATTACCGTATATACACACAGGCACCTACCTGTCATTACCGTATATACACACAGGCACCTACCTGTCATTACCGTATATACACACAGGCACCTACCTGTCATTACCGTATATACACACAGGCACCTACCTGTCATTACCGTATATACACACAGGCACCTACCTGTCATTACCGTATATACACACAGGCACCTACCTGTCATTACCGTATATACACACAGGCACCTACCTGTCATTACCGTATATACACACAGGCACCTACCTGTCATTACCGTATATACACACAGGCACCTACCTGTCATTACCGTATATACACACAGGCACCTACCTGTCATTACCGTATATACACACAGGCACCTACCTGTCATTACCGTATATACACACAGGCACCTACCTGTCATTACCGTATATACACACAGGCACCTACCTGTCATTACCGTATATACACACAGGCACCTACCTGTCATTACCGTATATACACACAGGCACCTACCTGTCATTACCGTATATACACACAGGCACCTACCTGTCATTACCGTATATACACACACAGGCACCTACCTGTCATTACCGTATATACACACAGGCACCTACCTGTCATTACCGTATATACACACACAGACACCTACCTGTCATTACCGTATATACACACACAGGCACCTACCTGTCATTACCGTGTATACACACACAGGCACCTACCTGTCATTACCGTATATACACACACAGGCACCTACCTGTCATTACCGTATATACACACAGGCACCTACCTGTCATTACCGTGTATACACACAGGCACCTACCTGTCATTACCGTATATACACACACAGGCACCTACCTGTCATTACCGTATATACACACACAGGCACCTACCTGTCATTACCGTATATACACACACAGGCACCTACCTGTCATTACCGTATATACACACACACAGGCACCTACCTGTCATTACCGTATATACACACACACAGGCACCTACCTGTCATTACCGTATATGCACACACACAGGAACCTACCTGTCATTACCGTATATACACACACAGGCACCTACCTGTCATTACCGTATATACACAGGCACCTACCTGTCATTACCGTATATACACACACACAGGCACCTACCTGACATTACCGTATATACACAGGCACCTACCTGTCATTACCGTATATACACACACACAGGCACCTACCTGTCATTACCGTATATACACACACAGGCACCTACCTGTCATTACCGTATATACACACACACAGGCACCTACCTGACATTACCGTATATACACACACAGGCACCTACCTGTTATTACCGTATATACACACACAGGCACCTACCTGTCATTACCGTATATACACACAGGCACCTACCTGTCATTACCGTATATACACAGGCACCTACCTGTCATTACCGTATATACACACACACAGGCACCTACCTGACATTACCGTATATACACACACAGGCACCTACCTGTCATTACCGTATATACACACACAGGCACCTACCTGTCATTACCGTATATACACAGGCTAGGCACGTGTCCGTCATTGCTGTGTTTTCCATCACGTCCTGTATCATGTGATATCACTGTCCTTGCACTTCGCTGCGTCCGCTCCGTCAGGCCCCGTTCCTCCTTGGTTTTCCTGATGCTGGAGACTCAGATGATGATGATGGGAGTCTGGAGGCCGAGCTCATGGCCATCACTGGGGCGAACAAAGCTGCACAGAAGGAGAAGCCCAAAGGAAAAAGTGAGTAATGGGCGCGTTTCTGCACATGTCCTATGATAGTTCTGCTCATCCAGCGGCAACACATTGGGTCCAGAAGAACTGGGAGCGTTGGACGTTAACCCCCAACTTGTCGCGGAGTCATGTGTAGCGGCGGGACGTTCACAGTGATCATGGACGGTTGTGTAACTTGTCTTAGGATGTGCTGGCCCTAGTTTTTAAACGTTTCCCCCCCCCTCCCCCCCGATCTCCCTCCAGACCCCCTCCCCATGGAGCACATTGAGCGCATGGCCGCCCTCTGTATGCGGGATGAGGACGAAGACATTGATGAGGACGTGGATGACGATGAAGACTTGATGGTGAGTCCAGTGTCCTGGGTGTACACGCCAGAGAGTTGTCAGCTGAGCTCTGCAGAGAGGGGAGCGAGCACTCAGCTGGCAGCCCTCATGGAGGGCGTACAATGGGATTCATGTACAGGGGTTGTTACACTGCAGATCTGACTGTCAGCTGAGCTCTGTGGAGAGGGGAGCGAGCACTCAGCCAGCAGCTTTCATGGAGGGCTTACAATGGGATTCATGTACGGGGGTTGTTACCCCGCAGATCTTGACTGTCCTCTTTCCGTGTCATCGACAGGCAGAACTAAATGAGGTCCTGGCAGAGGAGGAAGAAGAGCCAAAAGTGGCAACTCCCCCCTCACAGGTATAAATGTTCAGTGCCTGTGCCAAACCCACAAATCCTGCTGGACCCAGTGCCATCTTGTGGTGTTTTGTTTTTTTTTGCCCCCTTAGGCTGCGCCTGCTTCAGCGGGCAGCATGGAGGGCACCGTGCAGGAGCGCCTGGCCATGTACAAGGAAGCCCTGAGTAATGCCAAGCAGGCCGGAGAAGGAAACAAAGTCCGGAGATACGAGCGAGGCGTGAAGGTGGGCGACCCTGCCGGTAATGCCCGCTCCGTGCCCTTCGCCCAACTTTCCCTCACCCTCTCTCTATCCACCAGACTCTGGAGGACATGCTGCGTACAGTTAAGAAGGGCGGCTCGGTGGCCACTGACGACATCCCACCTCCAGTGGCAATCGGCAAAAGCCCCAGTTCTCCCGCAATCCCACCAAGTGTCGTCGTCACGCCGGACCCCCCCGCTGTGAACGGAATACCAGCAAAGACCCCTCCGCCGGTGGCCATGAAACCTCAGAGCTTTCTGCAGCCAGTGACCATCGCTGCCCCCATCACCTCGTCTGCCCCAGGTAACCGGTGCAGGATACGCTCCCCATAGTACAGGGTAACCTCACGAGGGGCCGCGCGTAACGGGGTCACTCTGTCCTCGCAGCATCGGATGAGAACAAGACGCGAGTGATGGATCTGCAGAGAGAATATAAACTGGCAGCCATTCAAAGCAAACAGCAGGGTGACACCGAGCAGGCCACCAAGTATTACCGCGTGGCCAAAGTAAGTACACCCGCCTCTGGGAAAGAAGCTGGGTGCGCCCACTGTACCGGGTGTCACCCAGCTCTCCAGAAGTCTGTCCCTAATGGCAGCCATATTGCTCGTTGCCCAACGTTCACGTCTGCCCTCCTTCCTACAGTCTCTGGATCCCATGTTGTCTGCATTAGATTCTGGACAGACGGTGGATCTGGACAGTCTCCCCCCTCCACCCGGTGAGTCCCCCTTATTAAAAACAAAAAAACATGCTTTCTTCCCCAACACAGCGCCGCACTGGTCTGCAGGTTGTGACTGGTATTGCACCCTTTCTCCATTTATGTGAATGGGACTAAGCTGCAATAGACAGATGTGGCGCTGGTTCTGTAAGATGGCAGCCTTATCATGGACAACCCCTTTAAGTATGATGGACGAGTGTCTATTCACTGAGAGCTAGCCCATCATATTAGTCTATTATGGGATTATATTTTAATTTGTATTTTTTTTTCCCCTCCACAGTTCAGTTGGCCCCAAATAAAGCGACAATACCTCAATCTCCAGTGAGCGCAGACCCTTCCCCGGCCTCTGGTGAGTTGTACGCCCCCTGCTGGATATATAGGAATGGTTGCACTGACTGACGGATGCTGCAGCTCCACCGTCCCACCAGGGGCAATTTATAGCTACCAGTTTATATGTGAAGGTCCTTATGGACTGAGGAGTGCTTGTTCTGTTCCAGGTTTGCCTCCTGCTCCTCGAGACACCTTAGAGGCCCTGCAGCAGAGGATGGACCGGTACCGCAGTGCTGCCGAGCAGGCCAAAGCCAAGGGAGACGACCGCAAGGCGCGGATGCACGAGCGCATTGTGAAGGTGCGTCCGGAGGTCATGGTGGTCTACATAGAACTGCAGAGAAAGCTGTGATTTATAAAGACCTCTGCTTGCTGGCAGTGAATGCAGCCTGGATCCAGTATTTCACCCTGGGCTGTGATGGTTATTGGGGCTGGACAGGTTTTCCAGGCGCTTTGTCTTCACTGACAGCAAGCAGAGATCTTAAATGGTTGAGACATTGAACCACGAAGGGTAGGACAAACTTTCCCTCTGATTTCTGACCCTAAGAAGCTTCGTGTTGTCTCTCGCCTTCCCGCAGCAATACCAAGATGCCGTCCGGAGCCACAAGGCTGGGAAGCAAGTCAATCTGGCCGAGTTACCCGTGCCCCCAGGTGTGTAGGGGTCACCGAGGGCGAATCCCCCATATTTATCTTACTCCTCTATCCGTGTGCGTCTCACAGTTTATCCTCTGTTCACATGTGACCAGCAGCATATCTGTGACTGCGCAGCTTGTCCTCCATACTTTACCTTCCCATTTTGCTCCCTGCTCTTTAGGTTTCCCACCAATCCAAGGATCTGACGCCGTCCCCCAGGAGCAAAGTCTGGTTGGTGTGCTGGAGACGGCCATGAAGCTGGCCAATCAGCAGGATGGAGCTGGTGACGACGACGATGATGATGAGGAACAAAAGAAAGGGCCCGCCATAGCGCCAAAGGTGAACATGATGTGCTTAAAGGGATCCTTCTAGTGGTAGCATTGGGGACCCCTTTATGAAACAATAGATTCCATAGACCCCATCATGACTCCGGTTTTCCTTACAGCCTGTCGCCCGCCCAGGACCTGGGACTAGCCTGCAGCCGTCTGCCCCCAAACTGTCTCCCCCCAAGAGTCCCAAACTGTCCGGAAAAGGTGCGTTTATAGTCTGGGACCCTGCCCGATAATCCGGCACTGATCTGATCCATCGATGCTGGATTAAAGGAATTTGTACTTTTTTCTTTCTTCTCTCCGTTTTGGGTCTCTCTCCTCTTTTCCAGCTCAGCAGCAGCTTCAGTTTTTAGAAGGAAGAAAGAAGCAGCTCCTGACGGCCGCCCTCCGCTCCAAGCAGCACAAAGACATGGAGGGGGCTAAGATGTACCTGCGGCAATCCAAGGGCCTGGACCCCATGATCGAGGCTGCGCGGGGAGGCCTGCCGGTTGATATCACCAAGGTAAAGAACTGGTGAGGTCAGAGGTCTGACAACTGCCGCAGCACACACAGGAGCTGAGTTGTCGCGGTTTTCTTCAGGTCCCTCCAGCTCCGGTAAACCAGGACGATTTCACCCTGGACCGGCAGGGTAAGGGGCAGAGCAGCGAGAAGTATGCCAAGCTGATGGAGCAGCTGAAGAAACAGCACGAGGTAGGACCACTGTATGCTGGGAGCGGCCAACCTTCCTGTCCCGGCTATTTAAGAGTTGTTCTGACCCAGGCGTCCACACATCACCATTCGGCCCCTGTAGCACGGGCCGATCACTCACTGCCTGATGTCCCCTCCCACACAGGCGCCGTTGTCAGGTAGTCGGGGCTCGGTCGAACAGTGCAGATTCTTTGGTTATTGATGATTTCCTCCTTTCCTCTCAGATGTCGATGTCGTATTCTCAGCAGTTCACTCATCTGGGAAACATCACAGAGACAGCAAAGTGAGTACACCCCGACTTCTTAGCCCTCATGTTCTCCGGTTATCTCTGACGTGAACGTCTTATGGCCCGCACTCCGGGAACACTTACTGTCTTCTGTCCCCGCTTCCTTCACACTTTATTCTCCCCCATTATAAACTCTTTATCTTCAGATACGAGAAGCTGGCAGAGGAGTGTATGAAGTACATGGAGACGGTGAAGCAGGCGCACGCTCGGGGGCTCCCGGTGCCGCACTGTCACTACGAGGAGCGGACCATCAGTGTTGTCAAGTGAGTAAGTCTATGCCGAGCAGCGACCCGTATGTATCCACTCCTGACTCATGTCTGCCCCCCGCAGGATATTTCCAGAACTGACCAATTCTGACCTGGTGTTATATGTGAATAAGGCGGTGAATTTACCCACAGGTGGGTCCTGTCGTCCTCCCGTCTGTCCGCTCTTCATCCGTCTACGCTTTCAGCTTATACGTGTTTTCTTACAGGGTCGTCGCCCAGTGACATGGACACTTACGTGCGCTTTGAGTTTGCTTATCCCAGTCTGGTAAGAGGAGCTGATCACACAGCGATTCACCGCCCCATAAAGTAATAACCATCATCAGATACAAATATCTCTACTCTCATCATTGCAGGAGGAAGCGCAGAGAGATAAAACCAGCGTCGTCAAAGGGACCAACTCTCCAGGTGCGTTGGGGTGAGGGGGGCATATCGCGCTATTGTCACATGTCTGCGTCCCCCCAACTCACTGGATCTTCTCTGTCTCCAGTCTATAAAGAGAAGTTCAACTTGCAGATAAATCGCAACCACCGCGGCCTGAAGAGGGCGATACAAGCGAAGGGGATCAAATTCGAAGTCATCCAGAAGGGGTAAATGAGGGGCGATAACCTGATAGGGGGGCTTACACTCCGTATTAATGCCATGGTGTATATACAGGGGGCTATTTAAGAACGACCGTACTTTGGGAACGGCACATCTGAAGTTGGAGACTTTAGAGAGCAACTGTGAGATCCGGGACATCCTGGAGGTAATTTACTTACATTATCTTCCTCCTCCGCACTGCGCTGTCGGTACCGCCCTGGAGGTATTGCTGCCTCGTTGTCCTCGGTACCGCGCTGGAGGTATTGCCTCCTCGTCGTCCTCCTCAGTTCCGCCCTGGAGGTATTGCCAACTCGTCCTCCTCGGTTCCGCCCTGGAGGTATTGCCGCCTCGTCGTCCTCCTCGGTTCCGCCCTGGAGGTATTGCCACCTCCCATTTTGCTTTTTCCGCCATTTAGCCCCATGCATTTTTACTTGCTTTCCTCCATCGTATCCCATTTCTTCTTTCCTCCAGGTGATGGAGGGCCGCAGACCCACTGGGGGTAAACTAGAGGTGTGCGTCCGAATACGCGAACCCTTCACGTCTCAACAACTGAGCAGCAGCACAGAGAAGTGGCTGGTCATAGAGCCCATCACCCTTCCTCCGGTACTTACGCTGGTGCCTGACTCCTGGTCACACACCCATTGGCACCCAGCTTTCCTAGAGGTGGATTATTAGGGGGTGACACTAACACCTCTTGTGTTTTACAGGCTCCAGTTTCAAAACCCAAACAGCCAACCCCAATGAAATCTTCTTCCAGTAGGTGGGTGCAGTGGGCACGTGCTTGGCATCACTAGTGATGTTTATCTCTCTGCACCCTACTTTTAACACCTCCGTCCTTTATATTTCAGCCCCCAGACCCTCCACTCTCTGAGTGTCTTGGCGTTTGAGAAGGAGAAGCTGGAGAAGAAGGCGAGTATATCTGTACCTCTCCCTACAGACCTTGTTCTCGTCCCTATCCTCTAATCCCAATCTTGTCTTCTCCCCAGATTCTCGCTTACAGACAGCAGCACCGCACCCCTCCTGATGACCTCATAACGCTGCTTAATGATGTCACTCAGCGCAGCCAGCAACAGGTGCTGCAGCTCCGCCAGGGTGGACCTGCCATCCGCACCGGTGAGAACCACGGCGGTGGGGGGCGAATCAGGCTCTCTCTGCTCCCTGAAGGTTGTGTATTCAGGCGTGTACACCTACAATATTCCGTCACCTACAAATCCCCCATACACCTGCCGAAATCTGAAGCTTTGCCTCGGTTACTGTAGCATTACTCTATAGGGATCCTCAGGTCCTGCACCCCCCATAGCTTCACTACTGCTCTAAGAAGACCCTAATAAGTGACACCATATCACATGGCTCCCTGCGTAGGTCTCACGTGTCATGAGACTGTATGGGGTTGCACTTGTCGGAGGCTTTTTGCATCACTTTACATTTCTTGCTCCTTTCAGAATATGTACGGCAGCTAGAACGCTACTTGCAGTTTTACTCCGATTCTGCTCGGCGTCTGGGTCAAGAGGGGAACAGGGTAAGTGAGTTATTGACCTGTGCACGGATGTGGGGTTTAGCTCACACACGAGGCTCCTATGGAGGCAGCTAGGAGTTTATAGAATTTATCCCTCATGGACTCGAACTGAAGAGAAATAATGATACGTTCCAGCACATGCGGAATGATAGAAGCATTCTCCCTAAGAAGGGGGTGAATATGGCACCGTGTGTGTGGGTAGAGATTATACAGCCACGTGCTGCGCTACATATCGGCAACCCATCATGTCACCCGTTTCTGTTCACTTTCATAGGAAGCGGCGAAAGAGGCTTTATACAAGAGGAACCTTGTAGGCAATGAGGTGAGTACATGGTGGGCGCCGAGCAATGTTTGCCAGAATCGAGCAAAATTATTCATAGGACCCTGGTGCAGTAGCCACGTTAATACTCTATGGCCACCGACGAGATCCCTGTGGACCCTCCTTTTACCCGCCGGCATCCCCGACTCCTCTCCTGGTTAGTAGCCTGGTGCCACGTCATGTGCGCCTCACACCCATGTCCTACAAATAAGAACAGGTGCCTGGGATGCCGGCTCGTCACAGGGCTCTGGTCTGTCAGCCACGGACTACAGACGTGGACTAGAATCCTGCCTTAATAGTGATTTTTCCTTTTTTGTCCTCAGCTGCAGAAAATGTCCAGATGAAGACTGATGCAGATGTGGATGACTCTCGCCCTTCGGGGGCTCTCTCGCCTGGAGCTTATCTTGCCCTTAAGGAGGTCTCACTTTAGAGGATCTCTTGCTCTTAGACTCTCGCCCTTAGGAGGTTCCTCCAGATGTTTACATAACCCCCTCCCCACATACACTCCGATAGAAGTTGGGGACCAGTGCCTTACACACTACGTTGGCCCGCCATCATCTCCGATGACAATCAGACCTCTCCAGCACTTTCTTACCGCTCGGCTGCACTAATGAGCGTGCAGGGTTGTGTGAGCGTTCGTCATCGTCATCCCCCTAATACCGCACTGCTGTGTCTGCCTGTTCCAGACCCGTCTACACTACATGAGAACGGTGCGAGCGCTCACCCCCATCAGTCCGTCAGCTTTTTATGTGTAAATTAAGATACGATACATGATCACATAGCTGCTGCTAAGAATAGTAATAAAGACATAAAACCAATATGGCAGCCGTCATACATCATCATCCTCATCATTACCGCTCTGAATTTGTGGGCATCATTGTACCAATGCCATGTTTGTGCCCCCTCTGCCCCTGTCCTCAGTCTGATATTGTAGCTGAGCTCTATTTGCTTTCTTTGGGTTGAGCTACAATATCTGACTTATCCTAGGAAGGATGGTGGCGCTATTCCTGGGGGAAAATAAAAAGTTTTTTTTTTTTTCAATTCTGGAATAATAAAACCTTTTGGGGGTTTGATCACAGGTTATAGTAGATAACACGAGGGTCTCGGTGCACAATTCTTTTACTTTAGATGACTGTTATGTCTTATGACTGTCCAGTTTCAGTTTGCTGTCTCTACGGCCCCTATAATCTCCCCGTGTTAAGTGCAGGATGAATGGCACGTTCATAGGCTACATCAGCGGAGTGCAGGAACGGTCCCATCACACATAGCGTATAGTGAACATACAATGTACACAGTCATGTCCCCTCGCGAGGTGGCCGTGTGTACGCTGTCATGTCCCCCACGAGGCGGCCATATGTACACAGTCATGTCCTCCACGTAGGTGGCGGTTTTTACACGGTCATGTCCGCCACAAGGTGGCCGTATGTATATCGTCATGTCCTCCACGAGGCGGCCGTTTGTACACGGTCATGTCTTCCACGAGGCGGCGGTTTTTACACGGTCATGTCCTCCACAAGGTAGCCGTATGTATACGGTCATGTCCTCCACGAGGTGGCGGTTTTTACACTGTCATGTCCTCCACGTGGTGGCGGTTTTTACACTGTCATGTCCTCCACGAGGTGGCGGTTTTTACACTGTCATGTCCTCCACGAGGTGGCGGTTTTTACACTGTCATGTCCTCCACGAGGTGGCGGTTTTTACACTGTCATGTCCTCCACGAGGTGGCGGTTTTTACACTGTCATGTCCTCCACGAGGTGGCGGTTTTTACACTGTCATGTCCTCCACGAGGTGGCGGTTTTTACACTGTCATGTCCTCCACGAGGTGGCGGTTTTTACACTGTCATGTCCTCCACGAGGTGGCGGTTTTTACACTGTCATGTCCTCCACGAGGTGGCGGTTTTTACACTGTCATGTCCTCCACGAGGTGGCGGTTTTTACACTGTCATGTCCTCCACGAGGTGGCGGTTTTTACACTGTCATGTCCTCCACGAGGTGGCGGTTTTTACACTGTCATGTCCTCCACGAGGTGGCGGTTTTTACACTGTCATGTCCTCCACGAGGTGGCGGTTTTTACACTGTCATGTCCTCCACGAGGTGGCGGTTTTTACACTGTCATGTCCTCCACGAGGTGGCGGTTTTTACACTGTCATGTCCTCCACGAGGTGGCGGTTTTTACACTGTCATGTCCTCCACGAGGTGGCGGTTTTTACACTGTCATGTCCTCCACGAGGTGGCGGTTTTTACACTGTCATGTCCTCCACGAGGTGGCGGTTTTTACACTGTCATGTCCTCCACGAGGTGGCGGTTTTTACACTGTCATGTCCTCCACGAGGTGGCGGTTTTTACACTGTCATGTCCTCCACGAGGTGGCGGTTTTTACACTGTCATGTCCTCCACGAGGTGGCGGTTTTTACACTGTCATGTCCTCCACGAGGTGGCGGTTTTTACACTGTCATGTCCTCCACGAGGTGGCGGTTTTTACACTGTCATGTCCTCCACGAGGTGGCGGTTTTTACACTGTCATGTCCTCCACGAGGTGGCGGTTTTTACACTGTCATGTCCTCCACGAGGTGGCGGTTTTTACACTGTCATGTCCTCCACGAGGTGGCGGTTTTTACACTGTCATGTCCTCCACGAGGTGGCGGTTTTTACACTGTCATGTCCTCCACGAGGTGGCGGTTTTTACACTGTCATGTCCTCCACGAGGTGGCGGTTTTTACACTGTCATGTCCTCCACGAGGTGGCGGTTTTTACACTGTCATGTCCTCCACGAGGTGGCGGTTTTTACACTGTCATGTCCTCCACGAGGTGGCGGTTTTTACACTGTCATGTCCTCCACGAGGTGGCGGTTTTTACACTGTCATGTCCTCCACGAGGTGGCGGTTTTTACACTGTCATGTCCTCCACGAGGTGGCGGTTTTTACACTGTCATGTCCTCCACGAGGTGGCGGTTTTTACACTGTCATGTCCTCCACGAGGTGGCGGTTTTTACACTGTCATGTCCTCCACGAGGTGGCGGTTTTTACACTGTCATGTCCTCCACGAGGTGGCGGTTTTTACACTGTCATGTCCTCCACGAGGTGGCGGTTTTTACACGGTCATGTCCTCCACGAGGTGGCGGTTTTTACACGGTCATGTAATCCAAAAGGCGGCCATATGTATACGGTCATGTCCTCCACGAGGCGGCGGTTTTTACACTGTCATGTGCTCCACGAGGCGGCGGTATGTATACTGTCATGTGCTCCACGAGGCGGCGGTATGTATACTGTCATGTGCTCCACGAGGCGGCGGTATGTATACTGTCATGTGCTCCACGAGGCGGCGGTATGTATACTGTCATGTGCTCCACGAGGCGGCGGTATGTATACTGTCATGTGCTCCACGAGGCGGCGGTATGTATACTGTCATGTGCTCCACGAGGCGGCGGTATGTATACTGTCATGTGCTCCACGAGGCGGCGGTATGTATACTGTCATGTGCTCCACGAGGCGGCGGTATGTATACTGTCATGTGCTCCACGAGGCGGCGGTATGTATACTGTCATGTGCTCCACGAGGCGGCGGTTTTTACACTGTTTTTACCAGGTGGCTGTAGTCAGCGGCACCATAACCCCCCATATGGAGCAAGTAATCTTCCCTAGTGCCACCTATAGGGGACTCTGTCCTGTCTATAGGGTTTATGTTTTTAGGCATCTTGACCCTGTGCTCATTTTATCGCTTGTTCTATATACTGCAGTCCTCCACAGTATACAGTGAACCCAACAGAGTGCTGGTCGCTTCATCCGAGGGTCCTGGTGGTCTGAGCTCTCCCCAAACACCACTGAACTTGCATTTCTCACCGGCTGGGCCTGGTATACCTCTATATATCCCATGACTTACAGGGTAGCCCCCCTATATCTGGCACTAGATAACATGGCCTCTCTGGTTCTGGCACCATCACAATATCATCACTGGTTAATAATCGTCTTTCTCCGGTCTCCGCCGTATCGTTACTCGGCACCGTCCCATGTACTGTACCAGTGAACGCCCCGGCTGTTGCCATGAACACTATGCATTGTGCAGTTATTGTATATGCCACGATCGACTCCTTAAATAAATTATATATATCACTGCGTGTGGTCACATCAGCCTCCAGGAGGGCGGGTGGGGGTCCTGCTCGTAGACCACCATCAAGGTATTGCATGAATAACAAAACGGCCCTACAAAGACCTGTATATTGCAGCGTCTGGATACATATCCCCCTTATAGGCAACGCATACAGAATAATTACTGCCCCCATCAGGATCAGATCACTACAAACTTCTGGTGGGGGAACGTCCCAGCTCTGCTATGTCTATATGGGGGGGACATCCCAGCTACAGCTCTGTCTATATGGGGGGACACGTCCCAGCTGCAGCTCTGTCTATATGGTGGGACGCGTCCCAGCTGCAGCTCTGTCTATATGGGGGGACGCGTCCCAGCTGCAGCTCTGTCTATATGGGGGGACACGTCCTGGCTTCTGCTCTGTCTATATGAGGGGACGCGTCCTGGCTCCAGCTCTGTCTATATGGGGGGACGCGTCTCGGCTCCAGCTCTGCCTTGTCTATATGGGGGGACGCGTCCCAGCTGCAGCTCTGTCTATATGGGGGGACACGTCCTGGCTTCTGCTCTGTCTATATGAGGGGACGCGTCCCGGCTCCAGCTCTATGTCTATATGGGGGGACGCGTCCCAGCTCCAGCTCTGCCTTGTCTATATGGGGGGACGCGTCCCGGCTCCAGCTCTAGGTCTATATGGGGGGGACACATCCTGGCTCCAGCTCTGTCTATATGGGGGGACGCGTCCTGGCTCCAGCTCTGCCTTGTCTATATGGGGGGACGCGTCCCGGCTCCAGCTCTATGTCTATATGGGGGGGACACATCCTGGCTCCAGCTCTGTCTATATGGGGGGACGCGTCCCGGCTCCAGCTCTATGTCTATATGGGGGGGACACATCCTGGCTCCAGCTCTGCCTTGTCTATATGGGGTGGATGTGTCCCGGCTCCAGCTCTATATGAGGGGATGTGTCCTGGCTCCAGCTCTATATGGGGGGATGTGTCCTGGCTCCAGCTCTATATGGGGGGACGCGTCCTGGCTCCAGCTCTGCCTTGTCCATATGGGGGGACGCGTCCTGGCTCCAGCTCTATATGGGGGGACGCGTCCTGGCTCCAGCTCTGCCTTGTCTATATGGGGGACGCGTCCTGGCTCCAGCTCTATATGAGGGGAGACGTCCTAGCTCCTGCTCTGCCTTTTCTATATGGTGGGATGCATCCTGGCTCCAGCTCTATGTCTATATGGGGGGACGCGTCCCGGCTCCAGCTCTATGTCTATATGGGGGGGACACATCCTGGCTCCAGCTCTGCCTTGTCTATATGGGGTGGATGTGTCCCGGCTCCAGCTCTATATGAGGGGAGACGTCCTAGCTCCTGCTCTGCCTTTTCTATATGGTGGGATGCATCCTGGCTCCAGCTCTATGTCTATATGGGGGGACGCGTCCCGGCTCCAGCTCTATGTCTATATGGGGGGGACACATCCTGGCTCCAGCTCTGCCTTGTCTATATGGGGTGGATGTGTCCCGGCTCCAGCTCTATATGAGGGGATGTGTCCTGGCTCCAGCTCTATATGGGGGGATGTGTCCTGGCTCCAGCTCTATATGGGGGGACGCGTCCTGGCTCCAGCTCTGCCTTGTCCATATGGGGGGACGCGTCCTGGCTCCAGCTCTATATGGGGGGACGCGTCCTGGCTCCAGCTCTGCCTTGTCTATATGGGGGACGCGTCCTGGCTCCAGCTCTATATGAGGGGAGACGTCCTAGCTCCTGCTCTGCCTTTTCTATATGGTGGGATGCATCCTGGCTCCAGCTCTATGTCTATATGAGGGGACAAGTCCCAGCTCCTGCTCTGTCTATATGGGGGGACGCTTCCTCGCTCCAGCTCTGTCTATATGGGGGATGCGTCTCGGCTCCAGCTCTGTCTATATGAGGGGACACGTCCCGGCTCCTGCTCTGTCTATATGGGGGGACGTGTCCTGGCTCCAGCTCTGCCTTTTCTATATGGGGGGACGTGTCCTGGCTCCAGCTCTATGTCTATATGGGGACGCGACTCGGCTCCAGCTCTGTCTATATGAGGGGACGCGTCCTGGCTCCAGCTCTGTCTATATAGGGGGACACGTCCCGACTCCTGCTCTGCCTTTTCTATATGGGGGGACGTGTCCTGGCTCCTGCTCTGCCTTGTCTATATGGGGGGACGCGTCCTGGTTCCTGCTCTGCCTTGTCTATATGGGGGGACGCGTCTCGGCTCCTGCTCTGCCTTGTCTATATGGGGGGATGTGTCCTGGCTCCTGCTCTGCCTTGTCTATATGGGTCGATGCATCCCGGCTCCAGCTCTGTCTATATGGGGGGATGCGTCCTGGCTCCAGCTCTGTCTATATGGGGGGACGTGTCCTGGCTCCAGCTCTGTCTATATGGGGGGACGTGTCCTGGCTCCAGCTCTGTCTATATGGGGGGACGTGTCCTGGCTCCTGCTCTGCCTTGTCTATATGGGGGGACGCGTCCTGGCTCCTGCTCTGCCTTGTCTATATGGGGGGACGCGTCCTGGCTCCTGCTCTGCCTTGTCTATATGGGGGGACTTGTCCTGGCTCCTGCTCTGCCTTGTCTATATGGGTCGATGCATCCCGGCTCCAGCTCTGTCTATATGGGGGGATGCGTCCTGGCTCCAGCTCTGTCTATATGGGGGGACGTGTCCTGGCTCCAGCTCTGTCTATATGGGGGGACGTGTCCTGGCTCCTGCTCTGCCTTGTCTATATGGGGGGACGCGTCCTGGCTCCTGCTCTGCCTTGTCTATATGGGGGACGCGTCCTGGCTCCTGCTCTGCCTTGTCTATATGGGGGGACTTGTCCTGGCTCCTGGTCTGCCTTGTCTATATGGGGGGACGTGTCCTGGCTCCTGCTCTGCCTTGTCTATATGGGGGGACGCGTCCTGGTTCCTGCTCTGCCTTGTCTATATGGGGGGACGCGTCTCGGCTCCTGCTCTGCCTTGTCTATATGGGGGGACGTGTCCTGGCTCCAGCTCTGCCTTTTATATATGGGGGGACGTGTCCTGGCTCCAGCTCTATGTCTATATGGGGACGCGACTCGGCTCCAGCTCTGTCTATATGAGGGGACGCGTCCTGGCTCCAGCTCTGTCTATATAGGGGGACACGTCCCGACTCCTGCTCTGCCTTTTCTATATGGGGGGACGTGTCCTGGCTCCTGCTCTGCCTTGTCTATATGGGGGGACGCGTCCTGGTTCCTGCTCTGCCTTGTCTATATGGGGGGACGCGTCTCGGCTCCTGCTCTGCCTTGTCTATATGGGGGGATGTGTCCTGGCTCCTGCTCTGCCTTGTCTATATGGGTCGATGCATCCCGGCTCCAGCTCTGTCTATATGGGGGGATGCGTCCTGGCTCCAGCTCTGTCTATATGGGGGGACGTGTCCTGGCTCCAGCTCTGTCTATATGGGGGGACGTGTCCTGGCTCCAGCTCTGTCTATATGGGGGGACGTGTCCTGGTTCCTGCTCTGCCTTGTCTATATGGGGGGACGCGTCTCGGCTCCTGCTCTGCCTTGTCTATATGGGGGGACGTGTCCTGGCTCCAGCTCTGCCTTTTATATATGGGGGGACGTGTCCTGGCTCCAGCTCTATGTCTATATGGGGACGCGACTCGGCTCCAGCTCTGTCTATATGAGGGGACGCGTCCTGGCTCCAGCTCTGTCTATATAGGGGGACACGTCCCGACTCCTGCTCTGCCTTTTCTATATGGGGGGACGTGTCCTGGCTCCTGCTCTGCCTTGTCTATATGGGGGGACGCGTCCTGGTTCCTGCTCTGCCTTGTCTATATGGGGGGACGCGTCTCGGCTCCTGCTCTGCCTTGTCTATATGGGGGGATGTGTCCTGGCTCCTGCTCTGCCTTGTCTATATGGGTCGATGCATCCCGGCTCCAGCTCTGTCTATATGGGGGGATGCGTCCTGGCTCCAGCTCTGTCTATATGGGGGGACGTGTCCTGGCTCCAGCTCTGTCTATATGGGGGGACGTGTCCTGGCTCCAGCTCTGTCTATATGGGGGGACGTGTCCTGGCTCCTGCTCTGCCTTGTCTATATGGGGGGGACGCGTCCTGGCTCCTGCTCTGCCTTGTCTATATGGGGGGACGCGTCCTGGCTCCTGCTCTGCCTTGTCTATATGGGTGGACGCGTCTCGGCTCCTGCTCTGCCTTGTCTATATGGGGGGATGTGTCCTGGCTCCTGCTCTGCCTTGTCTATATGGGGGACGCGTTCCGGCTCCAGCTCTGTCTATATGGGGGGATGTGTCCTGGCTCCTGCTCTGCCTTGTCTGTATTGGGGGACGCGTCCCGGCTCCGTCCTTTCCCTTTTCCAGCAGCCTCATGGCACAGGTTGCTTCAGTTCATTTCGTCATCCACTGTTGCCCCCTAATTGTTACATTTGCCCCTTATTTTGGACTCGTACATTGTTTCTCCTCATCCCATATGTCACATGCATAATTTTTAGGGCATGGATGTGAAAGGGCGCATTACAATATCCGTTTAGGTATAAGGTGCTCCATCATGGATGGAGAAAATAATGTCAGAAGGAAGAGAAAGCCCAATACATGGAAGAGTGCACCTAATGCTTCAATAGAAAATACGCTTTTATTAACACTGATAGACGGGGATTTAAAACCACAGGAGGTGCAGTGTAACCGCAGCCCTAGAAATGACAATAACCCAACCACGGTAATCAGCCACACATTAATTATGGTCAATATCATATGAACAAATGGTAATGACTCAGAATTTACTGCGCAGTCATTGGACAGAGCTGAACATGTAATGAATGATACGTGATTGGTTTAGCGACCCGTCCTGTGGGGACTCCTGACCAATCAGTGCGCGGGAAAGGAACGGTCTCTATGGTAACCAGCTGGACGCTGTTGCAAGGACAGAGATGGATGTCAGGGCCTTGTGGCGGTCACTTGCTGCTGATCATTTGTAGGAATTCGTCCAGGTAGACAGTACTTGACTTGCTTGTCGTTTTCGTCGTCCACTGCGGATCGTCATTCAACTGCATAATATAGCCTTGTGGCCCCCGCCATAGGATCCCACCTGTGCCCGGACACTAGCCATCCATGGACCGTTCATCTTGCGAGAAAGTATTCATGGACCTTTATATAGGGGCAAATAAGTGCCAGTCAGTGATTCCCCATAATAATGTGTGTCAAAGGGAGCCCCCATAACAGTGTGCCAGCCATAGAGGCCCCAAAATGTGTCCAAGAGAGCCCCCATAAGTGTGCCAGTTATAGAGGCCCCATAATAATGTGTCCAATGGAGCCCCCATAAGTGTGCCAGTCATAGAGGCCCCATAATAATGTGTGTCCAAGGGAGCCCCCATAACAGTGCCAGCCATAGAGGCCCCATAATAATGTGTACAGGGAAGCCCCCATAACAGTGTGTCAGCCATAGAGGCCCCATATTAATCGGCTCTATGTCTCACTGTGCGACAGACACGACACATACAGGCTTTCCTAGCCCTGCAGCCCTTAGTCTCTCTCCATTCAGAGGACTGATGTCTTGCGTTGACCAAAATGTCTTTATTCTTTTCTGGATATTATTATTATTTATTTATATAGCGCCATTAATTCCATGGTGCTGTACATGAGAAAGGGGTTACGTACAGGGTTATAGATAATGTTTACAGTAAACAAATTTACAATGACAGACTGGTACAGAGGGGAGAGGACCCTGTCCTTGTGGACTTACATTCTATGGATAATGGGGAGGAGACAGAAGGTCAGAGGAGCGGCAGCTCTGGCGGCTGGTGACGCGGCAGCTCGGGTGGTGGTGAAGCCGCAACTCGGGTGGTTGGTGAGGCAGCAGCTCGGGTGGTTGGTGAGGCGGCAGCTCGGGTCGTGGTACGGCGGCAGCTCGGGTGGTGGTGAGGCGGCAGAATGGTTATTGCAGGCTGTAGGCTTTCCTGAAGAGATGGGTTTTCAGGCTCCGTCTGAAGGATCCGAGGGTGGTGGTTAATTGGACGTGTTGAGGCATGGAGTTCCAGAGGATGGGGGATATTCGGGAGAAATCTTGGAGGCGGTTGTGTGAGGAACGAATAAGTGTGGAGGAGAGTAGGAGGTCTTGGGAGGATCGAAGATTACGTGAGGGTAGATATTGGGAGATTAGTTCAGAGATATAGGGAGGGAAAAGACTGTGGATTAGTAGTTTGAACTGGATTTGTTGGGGAATTGGGAGCCAGTGGATGGATTTGCAGAGGGGAGAAGCAGGGGAGGAGAGAGGTGGATTAGCTGGGCAGCAGAGTTGAGGACAGACTGGAGTGGTGCAAGGGAGTTAGTGGGGAGGCCACAGAGGAGGGTGTTGCAGTAGTCGAGGCGGGAGATGATGAGGGCATGCACAAGAGTTTTAGTAGATTGTGGGCTGAGGAAGGGATGGATTCTGGCAATATATTTGAGGTGGAGGCAACAGGAGGTGGTAAAAGTTTGGAAGATTGGCTTGAAGGACAGGGAGGAGTCAAGAGTTACCCCGAGGCAGCAGATTTCAGGTGCGGGAGAGAGCGTGATGCCGTTTACTGTAATAGATAGGTCAGGTAGGGGAGATATGTGAGATGGGGGAAAGATGATGAGTTCGGTTTTGTATACATTAAGTTTTAGGGAGCGAGAGGTGAAGGAGGATACAGCTGACAGACACTCCGGGATTCTGGACAGCAGAGAGGTGGCATCTGGGCCAGAGAGGTAGATCCGAGTGTCGTCCGCATACAGGTGGTACTGGAAGCCGTGGGACTTTGAGTTCTCCTAGGCCAAGAGTATAGATGGAAAAAAGTAGGGGCCCTAGGACAGAGCCTTGAGGGACTCCAGCAGAGAGGGGGCGGGGTGAGGAGGTAGTGTGGGAGTGGGAAACGCTAAATGTGTGGTTGGAAAGGAATAAAGCAATCCAGGACAGGGCAAGGCCTTTGATGCCAAGGTAAGAAACAATCTGTAGCAATAGGCAGTGGTCGACTGTGTCGAAGGCAGAGGACAGGTCGAGAAGGAGGAGGATGGGGAACTGTCTGTTGGCTTTGGCTGTAAGTCATTAGTAATTTTGGTCAGGGCAGTTTCGGTGGAGTGATGGGGGAGAAAGCCAGATTGGAGGTTTTCAAGGAGTTAGATGAGAGGTGGGAGGAAAGCTGAGCATGGACATGCTGCTCAAGGAGTTTGGAAGCAAACGGGAGCAGTGATATGGGGCGATAGCTGGGCATAGCGGTTGGGTCAAGGTTAGCTTTTTTGAGGATGGGTGTGATGGTGGCATGTTTGAAGGTAAAGGGGAAGGTACCAGAAGATAGTGCTAGGTTGAAGAGATGGGTTAGGGCTGGAATGAGCATGTTAGTGAGGTTGGGGAGCAAGTGGGAAGGGATGAGGTCAAGTGCATAGGTGGTGAGGTGTGATTTGGAAAGGAGGTGAGTAAGCTCTCCTTCAGTGATGTTGGAGAGGGAGGTTATTAAGGAAGGGCAGAGGTCTGGTATATGGAGTGGTTGGGGTGATGGAACAGTAAAGGGTTTGCCTTGTTTGATCGATCTTGTTTTTGAAGTAGGGGGCAAACTCTTCAGAAGAGATGAGGGGAGTTGGAGGTGGCAGTGGCGGGCAGAGGAGAGAGTTAAATGTGCTGAACAGTTGTTTTGGGTTGTACGATAGTGAGGATACAAGGTTAGTGAAATAGGTCTGTTTAGCAGATGTGAGGGCTAGTTTGAATGCAAGTGTAGCTTGTTTGAAAGCAGTGAAGTCGTCTGGCAGGCGTGTTTTTTTCCAACGCCGCTCCGCGACCCTGGATGCTTGTCGGAGTTTTTTGGTGAGGTTGTTATGCCAGAGTTGCCTATTGATTTTCCGCCTTTGCCATGCATGAGAGGGGCGACTGAGTCTATGGCTGATGTGAGGGTGGAGTTATAGAAAGCGGTGGCGCTGCTGTCCGTGTCCTGGAGTGAAGATATGGAGGACAGGGGTAGAAGAGAGTCTGAGAGTCTGTGAATGTCTAGGTGTGTGAGGTTTGTGGTAGTGGCTGGACATTGAGGGCGGGTGAGGAGGACAAGGATGAGAAGGTGAGTAGATTTTGGTCAGATAGGGGGAAGGGAGAGGTTGTGAGATTAGATAGGGTATAATTCACACATAGCTAGCCGAAAATATCTATACTAAAACTTAACTTTTAATAATATGTTAAAAAGTCTAAGACAAACATTTCACAATATAAGTGCTCATGAGTACCAGTGCTCAAATAAAAAGATATGGTCCAATCTCACCAGTATAGGCTCTCTTTCTTGTTCTCCAGACCTATTTAATGGAACTAAACAACCTGAGCGGGAGGGAAGAAAAAAGGGGGGGGGGATTAAGGGGTTTATTTCTCCTTGTCGTGCCCCGGTGAAGCTCTCACCCTGACAAGGGCAGTACTCAAGTATGAACCTGCTTATAAGGTGCCCATAAACAGTATAGCCTCCCCGAAAAATGTCCTCCCAACGCGTTTCCTCCCCTATTCAGGGGATTCATTAGGGGAATTTGAGTAAGCTCATTAGGTTACTTGCAGTGGCAAGTTCAACCTGGCTACACCAACTGGTGTCAGTGCTTCTATATGGGAATAAATGGTGTCTACCCTTTTCATGCATGCTGTCTATAAGTAGGGAGGTGGGTGGTTCTAGGTTCTATGTTACCATGGCGTCTGACATTATTTCCTTACCTGGGCTGATTGGTCCCTTCAATGAGGGCGCCCATTCGCTTATCAAACTTGACTGTTAGAATGACTAACTTCTCCTGCTAGATGGTGCCCTGTTATTGTATCTTGGCGGATTTCAGTATTACCACCCCCTCAATATCTTACTGTCTCACCATTAGTTAATAGACACAGTACCGTGGATTACTGCTATCTGTCGGGCCGACGCCGCAATAAAAAGCTACGGCGCACTAAGCACCTGACCTCCCGGTCACATGACCGCAGGTCCTGTTAGTCCACTCAGCTACGCGAGCTATAACTATATCTCGGGCCGGCACCGCGACCAATGGAAGGTTGCGGCGCAGGTGCACTCAGTGCCGGATCTCCCGGTCACATGGCCGCAGGTCCTATTGTCACATCAGACTTGGACACACGTTTATTAGTGTGGCGACTGATCTAAAAAAAATAGTATATTAGCCTCAATGGGCTCTTTCTTACATGTAAATTTATGTTTCTCATCTGTCATGATTCCAATGGCAGGGAATCACAAAAGGACAAGCACCAACGAGCTCTAGGGTGATGGAACCTGAGCTGACCGCGACCCTAAACCTGAACACACAAATAACAATAGCCGGGCAACGTGCCTACATTGATCCTAGACGTCTCGCACCAGCCGAAGATCTAACTTCCCCTATTAGAAGAAACACAGACCTCTCTTGCCTCCAGAGAAATACCCCACAGAAATAGCAGCCCCCCACATATAATGACGGTGAAATGAGAGGAAGGCACATACACAGTATGAAAACAGATTCAGCAAAATGAGGCCCGCTAAAACTAGATAGCAGAGGATACAAAAGTAAACTGCGCGGTCAGCAAAAAAACCCTTCAAAAAACCATCCTGTAATTACTTGAACTCATGTTCCAACTCATGGAACATGAGGAGCAATTACAGCCCGCTAGAGCAACCAGCAGCAAAGAAACAATTATATGCAAGCTGGACAAGACAAAAATAAAGCAAAACGTGGAACAAGAAAATCAAAAACTTAGCTTGTCCTGAAGATTACTGAAGCCAAAACACTCTGATAACCTTGATAGCCGGCGGGGAAATGACAAGAAAGCCCGGTTAAATAGGAAACTCCCAAATCCTAATAGAACAGGTGGACACCAGAGACAGCAGAACACAAATCACCCAGTACCATCAGTAACCACCAGAGGGAGCCCAAAAACAGAACTCACAACACTCATCATTGTATACCCACATTTAAGTGAACGTACCACGGTCACCTGACCGCAGGTCCTATAGATGGATATCATATCCAGCCCAATAGATGCCGACGCCATGTACAATAAACAATATGTTTAATAATCTATGAATCTAATTATTCTATTGACTAAAGCCACCACCTAAATCAATGAACACAACCAGTCCACTCTATTATCCTACAGCGTCACTACTTCAATGTCCCCACAGATCGCTGTTCCTTATTATAATGGTGAACTAATGCTACTGAAGGTTACTGTTCATAGAGCTCAGGTTAAATCTTTTAAGATTGGTAAAAAGGTTAAGCCCAATCAAAACCTGCTTTATAGACTCAATCTCCCAGATTCTGTTCGATATTTCGTCATGGATCAAATACAACCATTGTATATTTATAGGGGGTGGAAACATTTCTGGGTACGATAACCTTTATGGCCCGTAGGCCCATTACTTCTATGAATTATGGAGATTCTCATAAGCAGCAACTAAAGTTCAGTTGCTCATTTAGTCCTAAAGGCTGTTGTGTATCTAGCCAAAAAATCCACCGGCATTCTTTGCAATATCAATTTGTCGTAGTTTCCACCTCTTACTGGTAGTTCTACTTTGTCGATGCCCATGAATTTGATAACTTCACATCTACCCCCATGAAGACTAGTTACATGTTTTGCCAATGGCGTGTCTCTGCCGTTACGTATGTCACCCAAATGCTCCCCCACCCTTCTCCTAAACTCTGATTGTTTTTCCCACATATGATTTGCCGCATATGCAGGAAGCTTTATATATTGTACAAAAAGAAAAAAAGAAAAAAAAAAGAGCATGATCCGCACATCCCAAAATCATACATTGATCTAAAGCCGCTAGGCAAAAATTTATATACTGAACATGAGGTTTTCAGTTTAACATTCTGATCAGACTGTATGAAGCCCACTGCCACTTTACGGCAAACCTCGTAGTGGGTCCTACCGCCCTAATGGAGCGGAGCCGTGCGGCGACCACCGCCACAGCGGCAATGCACCAGCAGGGCAGACGGCCTGTTGTCCCACAGCACCCATGCTGCAAGACTGAGCCCCCATTACTCCAGACCGCGCCGCCCCACCAGCACAAAGCCACAGCAACAATGGCCGCCACACAGCACCAGCACCAAAATGAAAGGAGCATTGAAACTCACCTTCCTCCAGCTCTTCAGTGAGAGCCAAAATGGGTTAGACCCCTTACTTTGCAGTCTCCTGCTAATTAAAATCACCTGTGCCAAATGGGAGGAGTGCTGGTCCAAGAAAGAGACTAGAACATGCTTTGTACAAAAAGAAAAAAAAAGAAAAAAAGAGGATGAACCGCACATCCCAAAATCATACGTTGATCTAAAGCCGCTAGGCAAAAATTTATATACTGAACATGAGGTTTTCAGTTTAACATTCCGATCAGACTGTATGAAGCCCACTGCCACGTCACGGCAAACCTTGTAGTGGGTCCTACCGACTCCAGACCGCGCCGCACCACCAGCACAAAGCTGGTGCGTGGCCGCTGCGGCGGTGGTCGCCGCACGGCTCCGTTCCGTTAGGGCGATAGGACCCACTACGAGGTTTGCCGTGAAGTGGCAGTGGGCTTCATACAGTCTGATCGGAATGTTAAACTGAACTGAACGTGGAAACATACCCTTAGGCCCTCTGAAAAGACGATAGTATCCTCCCACCAGCCCAGGAACAAATTTTCAAAACTTGGTGCAGATGGATTGCCCATAGCGGTGCCCCTGAGCTGGTGGTAGATCCTTCCATCAAATGTAAAGAAGTTATTTCTGAGAGAGAAGTCCAGAAGGTCAATGACGAAGTTACTGTGCTGTTCATATTGACATCCCCTGGTATATAGGAAATGTTTCACACCGCTCATGCCACTATCATGCGGTATGGAGGAGTATAAGGCCTCGACATCCATACCGGCCAACATTGTTTCCCATCAATAGGTACACCTTCCAGCTTTTGGAGAAGGTCTGCTGTATCTGTAATATATGATGGCAATGTATTGACAAAAGGTCTAAAAATGTCATCAATGTACCGTATGTTCCTATATTGTGGCAAATGCTCCCAATACCAGATACAATAGGTCTTCCCTTAAGAGGGGTTTATCCTTATGGACCTTTTGGGAGGCTATAGAATGAGGCCATGACCAGATGCTGAGGGAGCAGAAAAGAATATTCGTCCTGGCTAATTAGTTTACCAGTTTTTGCTGATGACAAAAGTTTCCCAAGGTTGCTCAAAGAGACCGGTATTGGATTGTCTCTTACTATCTTATCTGTTGAAACATCCTGCAACAGAGACACATATCCTTGTATAGTTTTACATCCATAATAACAATATTCCCCCCTTTATCTGAGGGTTTTATTGCTATGGAGGTGTCCCTTTCCAAATTACATAGTGCTGCCATTTGTTCTTTGGATAAATTGCGTGGCCCTTGTGATTTTTTTTTTATCTCCCTAATCTCTCTTGTGACCAGATTAAGGAAGATATCAATGGCAGGTACAATCAAATAAAGAAGTCAAAGAACCCGCACCACAGCCCCATCGACGTAGCTGAGACTGCTCACCTGTAGCGTGGGAGTCTGGTCTCCAGATCCCGGGTGCTGTGCCGAATGAACATGTGAAATATTCCAATGGAGAAGAAAAAGAGAGGCAGCACTCAACCGATCTTCCGAGACAGGTAATTTATTTACTCACAATAAAATCTTCACGACCGGGGGTGTTCATGCATGTGTGGCAAGCCTGACGACGGCCGTTTCGTGCCTGACGGGCCCGTAGAAGCGCCCGTCAGGCGCGAAACGGCCGTCGTCAGGCTTGCCGCACCTTATGCATGAACGCCACCGGTCGTGAAGATTTTATTGTGAGTAACTAAATTACCTGCCTCGGAAGATCGGTGAGTGCTGCCTCTCTTTTTCTTCTCCATTGGAATATATCAATGGCAGATACATCTCCTCCTGGCGGTGGCATTTTAGTACTGGAATTTTTATGATTAGATAGGGAGCAGAGGCGGGTGAAGATGAGGTCTAGTGTATGTTCGTCTGTGTGGGTGGCTGTGGAGGACCACTGAATAAGTCCAAAGGATGAGGTAAGGGCCAGGAGCTTGGAGGCTGCTGGTTGGCGGGTGTCAGTAGGGATATTAAAGTCACCCATAATGATGGTGGGGACGTCAGCAGAGAGAAGAGAGAAAGTGAAGACGCCAGGTGGAGAATTGGTCAATGAAGGAAGTGGCCGAGCCTGATGGTCGGTACATGACAGCCATTTGGAGATTAGAGGGAGTAGATACAGAGTGAACCTCGAAAGAAGGGAGGATAAGGGAGGGTGGGGGTTGGATAGGGTTGAAGGAGCAGTTTTTAGAAAGAAGGATACCCACTCCCCCGCCATGACTGTTGCCAGAGCGAGGATTGTGGGTAACTCAGTGCAGCAGGTGAGGCCGTGTCTGGGGGGTCAGCAAGGTCTCAGTGAGGGCCAGGAAGGAAAGGTTGCGGGAGGTGAAGAGATGGTGGATCACGTGGAGCTTGTGGCAGACAGAGCAGGCATTCCAGAGTGCCCCAGAGAGAGGAAGCAGGGGGGTGGGGGTCAGTGGCACAGATTTTAAGTGTGAGGGATTGTGGTAGTTTCTCTTAGTGTGAGAAGTATTGGGGTGAAGATTAGTGGGATGTATGAGGCAGGGGGGCCAGGATTGGGGGATATGTCGCCAGCAGTGAGAAGGAGCACAGAAAGGGAAAGCAGGTGGGTGACGGAGAGTGATCGGCTTATATTATATTTTAGTAGGAGAGGTATGAAGTTAAGGAGCAGGTCTGCAGATGAAGCAGCGAGGTGGGGGAGTAAGAGAGGGGGAGATAGTTATTTGGTTCGAGGGTGCAGGGGTTTGGAGATAGCGAAGGAGAGTGAGGATTAGTGGAGCAAAAACGGTGAGGCCAAATGTGAGCATCGATAAAGAGCAGGGGAAGAAAAGAAAGGAAAGTAACATTAGATGACAGGGATATTCCACATTGGATAAAACATTCCTGCTGAACGCACCATGTGAATGAGCGCCAAGTGTCTGCTGCGCGTTTACTGCAGGCTCGGGCTCCTGCCCGTCTCCTCTGCATCCAGACGTCCGAGTCTTGTTCTTCCCAGGACAATGCTGTTGTCATTGAACAGACATTGCTGATAGCACCATTGTGCCCCCCATAGACACCTGTGTATACCAGCGGCCGGCCCATAATGGCGCCTCCATGATCAGCTTCCCCTACAGGAGCGTCCGGCATCACATTCCCCTGCATCGCTGTGTGGGGCCACAGTCACATGTCGCCCCAGCCTAAGGGTGAAGTCACATGCAGCTTTTTTTCTGCAGGAATTCAGTTTGCATTAACTCAAAACCCTCCTCCGTCACATGAAGGGAACGACAGACGAATTCCTATAAATGATCAGCAGCAAGTGCCTGACATCCACCTCTGCCCTGCGACAGCGTCCAGCTGGTCACCATAGAGACCGTTCCTTCCTCGCGCACTGATTGGTCAGAACTCCCCGCAGGACGGGTCGCTAAACCAATCACGTATCGTTCACTTCATGTTCAGCTGTCTAAATGCATGCGCAGTAAATGTTGCGCCATTACGTCACCGGAAATGGAGGCGGAGTTTGTTGCCGGAAGCGAAGGCACCGGCGGGGAAATGGCGCCGAGCTCGAAATCAGACCGGAGCAGCGGAAGCCGGAAATGGGGCCCGAGAGACCATATTATCCGGCAGCTGGACCGAGTGCGGGTAAGAAGTGCCCAATGGGCAGGCGACTAAATGTAGCTGTGACCGGAGGGGAATAACGGGAGGAGGAGAGAGAACCGGAGAGGAATAATAGGAGAGAGGAGACCGTGAGGAATATCGGGGTGAGGAGGAGAGAGGAATAACAGGAGGAGAGAAATGGAGTAGGGCCTGAGGACCGGCGATGAATAACTGAAGGATAGACGGAGGACTGGACCGCAATAACGGGGGGGGGGGGGGGGGGGGGGTTGGCTGAGGAGGGAGAGGACCGGAGAGGAATAATGGATGGAGGAGAGAGAAGACTATGAGAAATAGTGGGACAAGGTGAGAGAGGATCGGAGAGGAATATTGGGAGAAGGTGAGAGAGGACTGGGAGGAATAATGGATGGAGGAGAGAGGGGATGGGAGAGGAATAATGGATGGAGGAGAGAGAGGACCGGAGAGGAATAATGGATGGAGGAGAGAGAGGACTGGAGAGGAATAATGGATGGAGGAGAGAGAAGACTATGAGAAATAGTGGGACAAGGCGAGAGAGGATCGGAGAGGAATATTGGGAGAAGGTGAGAGAGGACTGGGAGGAATAATGGATGGAGGAGGGAGAGGACCGGAGAGGAATAATGGATGGAGGAGAGAGAGGACTGGAGAGGAATAATGGATGGAGGAGGGCGAGAGGACAGGAGAGGAATAATGGATGGAGGAGAGAGAAGACTATGAGAAATAGTGGGACAAGGCGAGAGAGGATCGGAGAGGAATATTGGGAGAAGGTGAGAGAGGACTGGGAGGAATAATGGATGGAGGAGGGAGAGGACCGGAGAGGAATAATGGATGGAAGAGGGAGAGGACCGGAGAGGAATAATGGATGGAGGAGGGAGAGAACCGGAGAGGAATAATGGATGGAGGAGAGAGAGAGGACAGGAGAGGAATAATGGATGGAGGAGAGAGAAGACTATGAGAAATAGTGGGACAAGGCGAGAGAGGATCGGAGAGGAATATTGGGAGAAGGTGAGAGAGGACTGGGAGGAATAATGGATGGAGGAGGGAGAGGACCGGAGAGGAATAATGGATGGAGGAGAGAGAGGACCGGAGAGGAATAATGGATGGAGGAGGGAGAGAACCGGAGAGGAATAATGGATGGAGGAGAGAGAAGACTATGAGAAATAGTGGGACAAGGTGAGAGAGGATCGGAGAGGAATATTGGGAGAAGGTGAGAGAGGACTGGGAGGAATAATGGATGGAGGAGAGAGGGGATGGGAGAGGAATAATGGATGGAGGAGAGAGAGGACCGGAGAGGAATAATGGATGGAGGAGAGAGAGGACCGGAGAGGAATAATGGATGGAGGAGAGAGAAGACTATGAGAAATAGTGGGACAAGGCGAGAGAGGATCGGAGAGGAATATTGGGAGAAGGTGAGAGAGGACTGGGAGGAATAATGGATGGAGGAGAGAGGGGATGGGAGAGGAATAATGGATGGAGGAGAGAGAGGACCGGAGAGGAATAATGGATGGAGGAGAGAGAGGACTGGAGAGGAATAATGGATGAAGGAGGGAGAAGACTATGAGAAATAGTGGGACAAGGCGAGAGAGGATCGGAGAGGAATATTGGGAGAAGGTGAGAGAGGACTGGGAGGAATAATGGATGGAGGAGAGAGGGGATGGGAGAGGAATAATGGATGGAGGAGAGAGAGGACCGGAGAGGAATAATGGATGGAGGAGAGAGAGGACTGGAGAGGAATAATGGATGGAGGAGAGAGAAGACTATGAGAAATAGTGGGACAAGGCGAGAGAGGATCGGAGAGGAATATTGGGAGAAGGTGAGAGAGGACTGGGAGGAATAATGGATGGAGGAGGGAGAGGACCGGAGAGGAATAATGGATGGATGGAGGAGAGAGAGGACTGGAGAGGAATAATGGATGGAGGAGGGAGAGAACCGGAGAGGAATAATGGATGGAGGAGAGAGAGAGGACAGGAGAGGAATAATGGATGGAGGAGAGAGAAGACTATGAGAAATAGTGGGACAAGGCGAGAGAGGATCGGAGAGGAATATTGGGAGAAGGTGAGAGAGGACTGGGAGGAATAATGGATGGAGGAGGGAGAGGACCGGAGAGGAATAATGGATGGAAGAGGGAGAGGACCGGAGAGGAATAATGGATGGAGGAGGGAGAGGACCGGAGGGGAATAATGGATGGATGAGAGAGAAGACTATGAGAAATAGTGGGACAAGGCGAGAGGATCGGAGAGGAATATTGGGAGAAGGTGAGAGAGGACTGGGAGGAATAATGGATGGAGGAGGGAGAGGACCGGAGAGGAATAATGGATGGAGGAGAGAGAGGACCGGAGAGGAATAATGGATGGAGGAGAGAGAGGACTGGAGAGGAATAATGGATGGAGGAGAGAGAAGACTATGAGAAATAGTGGGACAAGGCGAGAGAGGATCGGAGAGGAATATTGGGAGAAGGTGAGAGAGGACTGGGAGGAATAATGGATGGAGGAGGGAGAGGACCGGAGAGGAATAATGGATGGAGGAGGGAGAGGACCAGAGAGGAATAATGGATGGAGGAGAGAGAAGACTATGAGAAATAGTGGGACAAGGCGAGAGAGGATCGGAGAGGAATATTGGGAGAAGGTGAGAGAGGACTGGGAGGAATAATGGATGGAGGAGGGAGAGGACCGGAGAGGAATAATGGATGGAGGAGAGAGAGGACCGGAGAGGAATAATGGATGGAGGAGAGAGAGGACCGGAGAGGAATAATGGATGGAGGAGAGAGAAGACTATGAGAAATAGTGGGACAAGGCGAGAGAGGATCGGAGAGGAATATTGGGAGAAGGTGAGAGAGGACTGGGAGGAATAATGGATGGAGGAGGGAGAGGACCGGAGAGGAATAATGGATGGAGGAGAGAGAAGACTATGAGAAATAGTGGGACAAGGCGAGAGAGGATCGGAGAGGAATATTGGGAGAAGGTGAGAGAGGACTGGGAGGAATAATGGATGGAGGAGAGAGGGGATGGGAGAGGAATAATGGATGGAGGAGAGAGAGGACCGGAGAGGAATAATGGATGGAGGAGAGAGAGGACCGGAGAGGAATAATGGATGGAGGAGGGAGAGGACCGGAGAGGAATAATGGATGGAGGAGGGAGAGGACCGGAGAGGAATAATGGATGGAGGAGGGAGAGGACCGGAGAGGAATAATGGATGGAGGAGGGAGAGGACCGGAGAGGAATAATGGATGGAGGAGGGAGAGGACCGGAGAGGAATAATGGATGGAGGAGGGAGAGGACCGGAGAGGAATAATGGATGGAGGAGGGAGAGGACCGGAGAGGAATAATGGATGGAGGAGGGAGAGGACCGGAGAGGAATAATGGATGGAGGAGGGAGAGGACCGGAGAGGAATAATGGATGGAGGAGAGAGAGGACCGGAGAGGAATAATGGATGGAGGAGGGAGAGGACCGGAGGGGAATAAAAGGAGGAGAGAGAAGACTATGAGAACTAGTGGGAGAAGGCGAGAGAGGATCGGAGAGGAATATTGGGAGAAGGTGAGAGAGGACTGGGAGGAATAATGGATGGAGGAGGGAGAGGACCGGAGAGGAATAATGGATGGAGGAGGGAGAGGACCGGAGAGGAATAATGGATGGAGGAGGGAGAGGACCGGAGGGGAATAATGGATGGATTAGAGAGAAGACTATGAGAAATAGTGGGACAAGGCGAGAGAGGATCGGAGAGGAATATTGGGAGAAGGTGAGAGAGGACTGGGAGGAATAATGGATGGAGGAGGGAGAGGACCGGAGAGGAATAATGGATGGAGGAGAGAGAGGACCGGAGAGGAATAATGGATGGAGGAGAGAGAGGACTGGAGAGGAATAATGGATGGAGGAGGGAGAGGACCGGAGGGGAATAAAAGGAGGAGAGAGAAGACTATGAGAACTAGTGGGAGAAGGCGAGAGAGGATCGGAGAGGAATATTGGGAGAAGGTGAGAGAGGACTGGGAGGAATAATGGATGGAGGAGGGAGAGGACCGGAGAGGAATAATGGATGGAGGAGGGAGAGGACCGGAGAGGAATAATGGATGGAGGAGGGAGAGGACCGGAGGGGAATAATGGATGGATTAGAGAGAAGACTATGAGAAATAGTGGGACAAGGCGAGAGAGGATCGGAGAGGAATATTGGGAGAAGGTGAGAGAGGACTGGGAGGAATAATGGATGGAGGAGGGAGAGGACCGGAGAGGAATAATGGATGGAGGAGAGAGAGGACCGGAGAGGAATAATGGATGGAGGAGAGAGAGGACTGGAGAGGAATAATGGATGGAGGAGAGAGAAGACTATGAGAAATAGTGGGACAAGGCGAGAGAGGATCGGAGAGGAATATTGGGAGAAGGTGAGAGAGGACTGGGAGGAATAATGGATGGAGGAGGGAGAGGACCGGAGAGGAATAATGGATGGAGGAGGGAGAGGACCAGAGAGGAATAATGGATGGAGGAGGGAGAGGACCGGAGAGGAATAATGGATGGAGGAGAGAGAAGACTATGAGAAATAGTGGGACATGGCGAGAGAGGATCGGAGAGGAATATTGGGAGAAGGTGAGAGAGGACTGGGAGGAATAATGGATGGAGGAGGGAGAGGACCGGAGAGGAATAATGGATGGAGGAGAGAGAGGACCGGAGAGGAATAATGGATGGAGGAGAGAGAGGACCGGAGAGGAATAATGGATGGAGGAGAGAGAAGACTATGAGAAATAGTGGGACAAGGCGAGAGAGGATCGGAGAGGAATATTGGGAGAAGGTGAGAGAGGACTGGGAGGAATAATGGATGGAGGAGAGAGGGGATGGGAGAGGAATAATGGATGGAGGAGAGAGAGGACCGGAGAGGAATAATGGATGGAGGAGAGAGAGGACCGGAGAGGAATAATGGATGGAGGAGGGAGAGGACCGGAGAGGAATAATGGATGGAGGAGGGAGAGGACCGGAGAGGAATAATGGATGGAGGAGGGAGAGGACCGGAGAGGAATAATGGATGGAGGAGGGAGAGGACCGGAGAGGAATAATGGATGGAGGAGGGAGAGGACCGGAGAGGAATAATGGATGGAGGAGGGAGAGGACCGGAGAGGAATAATGGATGGAGGAGGGAGAGGACCGGAGAGGAATAATGGATGGAGGAGAGAGAGGACCGGAGAGGAATAATGGATGGAGGAGAGAGAGGATGGGAGAGGAATAATGGATGGAGGAGAGAGAGGATCGGAGAGGAATAATGGATGGAGGACAGAGAGGACCGGAGAGGAATAATGGATGGAGGATGGGAGAGGACCGGAGAGGAATAATGGATGGAGGAGAGAGAGGACCGGAGAGGAATAATGGATGGAGGAGGGAGAGGAATAATGGATGGAGGAGGGAGAGGACCGGAGAGGAATAATGGATGGAGGAGAGAGAGGACAGGAGAGGAATAATGGATGGAGGAGAGAGAGAGGACAGGAGAGGAATAATGGATGGAGGAGAGAGAGGACAGGAGAGGAATAATGGATGGAGGAGAGAGAGGACCGGAGAGGAATAATGGATGGAGGAGAGAGAGGACAGGAGAGGAATAATGGATGGAGGAGAGAGAGGACCGGAGAGGAATAATGGATGGAGGAGAGAGAGGACCGGAGAGGAATAATGGATGGAGGAGAGAGAAGACTATGAGAAATAGTGGGACAAGGCGAGAGAGGATCGGAGAGGAATATTGGGAGAAGGTGAGAGAGGACTGGGAGGAATAATGGATGGAGGAGAGAGGGGATGGGAGAGGAATAATGGATGGAGGAGAGAGAGGACCGGAGAGGAATAATGGATGGAGGAGAGAGAGGACTGGAGAGGAATAATGGATGGAGGAGAGAGAAGACTATGAGAAATAGTGGGACAAGGCGAGAGAGGATCGGAGAGGAATATTAGGAGAAGGTGAGAGAGGACTGGGAGGAATAATGGATGGAGGAGGGAGAGGACCGGAGAGGAATAATGGATGGAGGAGAGAGAGGACTGGAGAGGAATAATGGATGGAGGAGGGAGAGAACCGGAGAGGAATAATGGATGGAGGAGAGAGAGAGGACAGGAGAGGAATAATGGATGGAGGAGAGAGAAGACTATGAGAAATAGTGGGACAAGGCGAGAGAGGATCGGAGAGGAATATTGGGAGAAGGTGAGAGAGGACTGGGAGGAATAATGGATGGAGGAGGGAGAGGACCGGAGAGGAATAATGGATGGAGGAGAGAGAGGACTGGAGAGGAATAATGGATGGAGGAGGTAGAGAACCGGAGAGGAATAATGGATGGAGGAGAGAGAGAGGACAGGAGAGGAATAATGGATGGAGGAGAGAGAAGACTATGAGAAATAGTGGGACAGGGCGAGAGAGGATCGGAGAGGAATATTGGGAGAAGGTGAGAGAGGACTGGGAGGAATAATGGATGGAGGAGGGAGAGGACCGGAGAGGAATAATGGATGGAGGAGAGAGAAGACTATGAGAAATAGTGGGACAAGGCGAGAGAGGATCGGAGAGGAATATTGGGAGAAGGTGAGAGAGGACTGGGAGGAATAATGGATGGAGGACCGGAGAGGAATAATGGATGGAGGAGAGAGAGGACCGGAGAGGAATAATGGATGGAGGAGAGAGAGGACCGGAGAGGAATAATGGATGGAGGAGAGAGAAGACTATGAGAAATAGTGGGACAAGGCGAGAGAGGATCGGAGAGGAATATTGGGAGAAGGTGAGAGAGGACTGGGAGGAATAATGGATGGAGGAGGGAGAGGACCGGAGAGGAATAATGGATGGAGGAGAGAGAGGACAGGAGAGGAATAATGGATGGAGGAGAGAGAAGACTATGAGAAATAGTGGGACAAGGCGAGAGAGGATCGGAGAGGAATATTGGGAGAAGGTGAGAGAGGACTGGGAGGAATAATGGATGGAGGAGAGAGGGGATGGGAGAGGAATAATGGATGGAGGAGAGAGAGGACCGGAGAGGAATAATGGATGGAGGAGAGAGAGGACCGGAGAGGAATAATGGATGGAGGAGGGAGAGGACCGGAGAGGAATAATGGATGGAGGAGGGAGAGGACCGGAGAGGAATAATGGATGGAGGAGGGAGAGGACCGGAGAGGAATAATGGATGGAGGAGAGAGAAGACTATGAGAAATAGTGGGACAAGGCGAGAGAGGATCGGAGAGGAATATTGGGAGAAGGTGAGAGAGGACTGGGAGGAATAATGGATGGAGGAGGGAGAGGACCGGAGAGGAATAATGGATGGAGGAGAGAGAGGACCGGAGAGGAATAATGGATGGAGGAGAGAGAGGACCGGAGAGGAATAATGGATGGAGGAGAGAGAAGACTATGAGAAATAGTGGGACAAGGCGAGAGAGGATCGGAGAGGAATATTGGGAGAAGGTGAGAGAGGACTGGGAGGAATAATGGATGGAGGAGGGAGAGGACCGGAGAGGAATAATGGATGGAGGAGAGAGAGGACAGGAGAGGAATAATGGATGGAGGAGAGAGAAGACTATGAGAAATAGTGGGACAAGGCGAGAGAGGATCGGAGAGGAATATTGGGAGAAGGTGAGAGAGGACTGGGAGGAATAATGGATGGAGGAGAGAGGGGATGGGAGAGGAATAATGGATGGAGGAGAGAGAGGACCGGAGAGGAATAATGGATGGAGGAGAGAGAGGACCGGAGAGGAATAATGGATGGAGGAGGGAGAGGACCGGAGAGGAATAATGGATGGAGGAGGGAGAGGACCGGAGAGGAATAATGGATGGAGGAGGGAGAGGACCGGAGAGGAATAATGGATGGAGGAGGGAGAGGACCGAAGAGGAATAATGGATGGAGGAGGGAGAGGACCGGAGAGGAATAATGGATGGAGGAGGGAGAGGACCGGAGAGGAATAATGGATGGAGGAGGGAGAGGACCGGAGAGGAATAATGGATGGAGGAGGGAGAGGACCGGAGAGGAATAATGGATGGAGGAGAGAGAGGACCGGAGAGGAATAATGGATGGAGGAGGGAGAGGACCGGAGGGGAATAAAAGGAGGAGAGAGAAGACTATGAGAAATAGTGGGAGAAGGCGAGAGAGGATCGGAGAGGAATATTGGGAGAAGGTGAGAGAGGACTGGGAGGAATAATGGATGGAGGAGGGAGAGGACCGGAGAGGAATAATGGATGGAGGAGGGAGAGGACCGGAGAGGAATAATGGATGGAGGAGGGAGAGGACCGGAGGGGAATAATGGATGGATTAGAGAGAAGACTATGAGAAATAGTGGGACAAGGCGAGAGAGGATCGGAGAGGAATATTGGGAGAAGGTGAGAGAGGACTGGGAGGAATAATGGATGGAGGAGGGAGAGGACCGGAGAGGAATAATGGATGGAGGAGAGAGAGGACCGGAGAGGAATAATGGATGGAGGAGAGAGAGGACTGGAGAGGAATAATGGATGGAGGAGAGAGAAGACTATGAGAAATAGTGGGACAAGGCGAGAGAGGATCGGAGAGGAATATTGGGAGAAGGTGAGAGAGGACTGGGAGGAATAATGGATGGAGGAGGGAGAGGACCGGAGAGGAATAATGGATGGAGGAGGGAGAGGACCAGAGAGGAATAATGGATGGAGGAGGGAGAGGACCGGAGAGGAATAATGGATGGAGGAGAGAGAAGACTATGAGAAATAGTGGGACAAGGCGAGAGAGGATCGGAGAGGAATATTGGGAGAAGGTGAGAGAGGACTGGGAGGAATAATGGATGGAGGAGGGAGAGGACCGGAGAGGAATAATGGATGGAGGAGAGAGAGGACCGGAGAGGAATAATGGATGGAGGAGAGAGAGGACCGGAGAGGAATAATGGATGGAGGAGAGAGAAGACTATGAGAAATAGTGGGACAAGGCGAGAGAGGATCGGAGAGGAATATTGGGAGAAGGTGAGAGAGGACTGGGAGGAATAATGGATGGAGGAGAGAGGGGATGGGAGAGGAATAATGGATGGAGGAGAGAGAGGACCGGAGAGGAATAATGGATGGAGGAGAGAGAGGACCGGAGAGGAATAATGGATGGAGGAGGGAGAGGACCGGAGAGGAATAATGGATGGAGGAGGGAGAGGACCGGAGAGGAATAATGGATGGAGGAGGGAGAGGACCGGAGAGGAATAATGGATGGAGGAGGGAGAGGACCGGAGAGGAATAATGGATGGAGGAGGGAGAGGACCGGAGAGGAATAATGGATGGAGGAGGGAGAGGACCGGAGAGGAATAATGGATGGAGGAGGGAGAGGACCGGAGAGGAATAATGGATGGAGGAGAGAGAGGACCGGAGAGGAATAATGGATGGAGGAGAGAGAGGATGGGAGAGGAATAATGGATGGAGGAGAGAGAGGATCGGAGAGGAATAATGGATGGAGGACAGAGAGGACCGGAGAGGAATAATGGATGGAGGATGGGAGAGGACCGGAGAGGAATAATGGATGGAGGAGAGAGAGGACCGGAGAGGAATAATGGATGGAGGAGGGAGAGGAATAATGGATGGAGGAGGGAGAGGACCGGAGAGGAATAATGGATGGAGGAGAGAGAGGACAGGAGAGGAATAATGGATGGAGGAGAGAGAGAGGACAGGAGAGGAATAATGGATGGAGGAGAGAGAGGACAGGAGAGGAATAATGGATGGAGGAGAGAGAGGACCGGAGAGGACTAATGGATGGAGGAGAGAGAGGACAGGAGAGGAATAATGGATGGAGGAGAGAGAGGATGGGAGAGGAATAATGGATGGAGGAGGGAGAGGACCGGAGAGGAATAATGGATGGAGGAGAGAGAGGACAGGAGAGGAATAATGGATGGAGGAGAGAGAGGACCGGAGAGGAATAATGGATGGAGGAGAGAGAGGACCGGAGAGGAATAATGGATGGAGGAGAGAGAGGACCGGAGAGGAATAATGGATGGAGGAGAGAGAGGACCGGAGAGGAATAATGGATGGAGGAGGGAGAGGACCGGAGAGGAATAATGGATGGAAGAGAGAGAGGACCGGAGAGGAATAATGGATGGAGGAGAGAGAGGACCGGAGAGGAATAATGGATGGAGGAGAGAGAGGACCGGAGAGGAATAATGGATGGAGGAGAGAGAGGACCGGAGAGGAATAATGGATGGAGGAGAGAGAGGACGGGAGAGGAATAATGGATGGAGGAGAGAGAGGACCGGAGAGGAATAATGGATGGAGGAGAGAGAGGACCGGAGGAGGATAATGGATGGAGGAGAGAGAGGACCGGAGAGGAATAATGGATGGAGGAGAGAGGACGGGAGAGGAAGAATAATGGATGGAGGAGGGAGAGGAAGAATGATGGATGGAGGAGAGAGAGGACCGGAGGGGAATAATGGATGGAGGAGAGAGAGGACCAGAGGGGAATAATGGATGGAGGAGAGAGAGGACCGGAGGGGGATAATGGATGGAGGAGAGAGAGGACCGGAGAGGAATAATGGATGGAGGAGAGAGAGGACCGGAGGGGAATAATGGATGGAGGAGAGAGAGGACCGGAGAGGAATAATGGATGGAGGAGAGAGAGGACTGGAGAGGAATAATGGATGGAGGAGAGAGAGGACCGGAGGGGGATAATGGATGGAGGAGAGAGAGGACCGGAGAGGAATAATGGATGGAGGAGAGAGAGGACCGGAGGGGAATAATGGATGGAGGAGAGAGAGGACCGGAGGGGAATAATGGATGGAGGAGAGAGAGGACCGGAGAGGAATAATGGATGGAGGAGAGAGAGGACCGGAGGGGGATAATGGATGGAGGAGAGAGAGGACCGGAGAGGAATAATGGATGGAGGAGAGAGAGGACCGGAGGGGAATAATGGATGGAGGAGAGAGAGGACCGGAGGGGAATAATGGATGGAGGAGAGAGAGGACTGGAGGGGAATAATGGATGGAGGAGAGAGAGGACCGGAGGGGAATAATGGATGGAGGAGAGAGAGGACCGGAGAGGAATAATGGATGGAGGAGAGAGAGGACTGGAGAGGAATAATGAATGGAGGAGAGAGAGGACGGGAGAGGAAGAATAATGGATGGAGGAGAGAGAGGACCGGAGGGGAATAATGGATGGAGGAGAGAGAGGACCGGAGAGGAATAATGGATGGAGGAGAGAGAGGACGGGAGAGGAAGAATAATGGATGGAGGAGAGAGAGGACCGGAGGGGAATAATGGATGGAGGAGAGAGAGGACCGGAGAGGAGTAACAGTGGAAGGATAGAGAAGGCTATGAGGAATAACGTGAGGAGGAGAGAGGGAGGACTGGAGAGGAATAACTGGAGGAGAAAGGGGTCCAGGGAGGAGAGAGGAGACTATGAGGAATAACGGGAGGAGGAGACAGAGGAGGAAAAACTGGAGCAGAGAGGGGACCAGAGAATAATATTGAGAGAGAGAGAACCGGAGAAGAATTACATGAGGAGGAGAGAGAGGACTGGAGAGAAATAACAGCAGGAGAGAGGGATCTGGAGAAGAATAACAGGAGGAGAGAGAAGACTGTGAGGAGGACAGAGAGGAATATCGGGAGCAGGAGGAGAGGACCGGAGAGAAATAACTGAAGGAGGAGAGAGAGGACAAGAAAGTAATAGCAGGAGAAGCATGTGAGGAATAATGGAAGCAGGATAGCGACCTAAGAGGAATAACGGGAGGAGGAGAGAGAAGACTGAGGAATATCGGGAGGAGGAGAGAGGATCGGAATGAAATAGCTGGAGGAGGAAGAGAGAGGACCGGAAAAGAATAACGAGGAGGAGAGAAAGGACCGGAAAAGAATAACGGGACGAGGAGAGAAGACTGTGAGGAATAACGAGAGGAATAACAGGAGGAGAGAAATGGAATAGAGGGAGAGAGGACCGGCGATGAATAACTGAAGGATAGACAGAAGACTGGACCGCAACAATGGGGGAGGAGGAGAAAGAGAGGACCTGAGGGGAATAACGGGGGGAGGAGAGGGAGGAACGGATAGAAATATTGGGTGGAAGAGAGAGAGAATCAGAGAAAATTATTCAGGAGGAAGAGAGAGGACCGGAGATAAGTAATGGGAGGAGGAGACAGAAGCCTGGAGAGGAATAACCGGGAGAGAGAGGGGACCAGAGAAGAATATTGAGGAGAGAGCGGACCAGAGAAGAATTACAGGAGGAGAGAGAACCGGAGAAGAATAATGGGAGGAGAGGACCAGAGAGAAATATTGAGAAGGAAGAGGGAGGACTGGAGAAGAATAATGAGAGGAGGAGAGAGAAGACTGTGAGGAATAATGGAAGGAGGAGAGAGAAGACTGAGGAATAATGGAAGGAGGAGAGAGAAGACTGTGAGGAATAATGGAAGGAGGAAAGAGAAGATTGAGGAATAATGAGAGGAGGAGAGAGAAGACTGTGAGGAATAATGGAAGGAGGAGAGAGAAGACTGAGGAATAATGAGAGGAGGAGAGAGAAGACTGTGAGGAATAATGGAAGGAGGAGAGAGAAGACTGAGGAATAATGAGAGGAGGAGCGAGAAGACTGTGAGGAATAATGGAAGGAGGAGAGAGAAGACTGAGAAAAAATGGAAGGAGGAGAGACTGTGAGGAATAAGGGAAGGAGGAGGGAGAGGAGCGGAGACAAATAACATGAGGAGAGCGAAAACTGGAGAGGAATAAAGGAAGGAGAAGAGAGCGGACCGGGGAGGAATTACATGAGGAGGAGAGAGAGGACCGGAGAGGAATAAAAGGAGGAGGAGAGAGATGACCGGAGACAAATAACATGAGGAGAGAGAAAACTGGAGAGGAATAAAGAAGAGGAGGAGAGAGAGGACCTGAGAAGAATAATGGGAGGAGGAGAGTGGGGACCGGAGAAGAATATTGAGGCAGAAGAGAGAGGACCAGAGAAGAATAACAAGAGTAGGTGGAGACAAGACTGTGAGGAATAACAGGAGGAGAGAAATCACAGGAAATGGAGTAGAGAGAAAGGACCGCAGATGAATTATGGAAGGACTAGACAGAGGACCGGAGGGGAATAGTGGGGGGGAGGAGGAGAGAGCGGACCGGAGGGAAATAATGAGAGGAGGAGAATATTGAGGAGGAGATAGAGGAACTGAGAAGAATAACGGCAGGAGGAGACAGAAGACTAAGGAATAACAGGAGGGGAGACAGAGAGGACCAGAGAGAAATAGGTGGAGGAGGAAGAGAGAGGACCAGAGAGGAATAACGAGGAGGAGAAGAGAAGACTGTGAGAAATAACAGGAAGAGAGAAATCATGAAAAATGTAGGGGAGAGAGAGAGGACCAGAGATGAATAACGGAAGGAGTAGATAGAGGACCGGACAGGAATTACCGGGAGAGGAGGACAGAGAGGAACGGAGGGGAATAACAAGGGAAAAAGAAAGAGAACCGGAGAGGAATAACTGGAGAGGGAGAAGAATATCAGTTGGAGAAAGAAGACTGGAGAGGAATAAGGTGAGGAGGAGGACCGGAGAGGAATAACGTGAGGGAGAGGACCGACCTGAGAGAAATAATGGGAGGAGGAGAGTGAGGACCGGAGAGGAATTGTGGGAGAAGATCTAGTGATGAGCGAGTGTACTCGTTGCTCGGGTGGTCTCTGAGTATTTTAGTGTTCGGAGATTTAGTTTTCATCACCGCAGCTGAATGATTTTACAGCTACTAGCCAGCCTGAGTACATGTGGGGGTTGCTAGGGAATCCTCACATGTACTCAGCCTGGCTAGTAGCTGTAAATCATTCAGCTTCTGTGATGAAAAATAAATCTCCGAGCACTAACAAATACTCGGAGACCACCCGAGCGTGCTCAGGAAAACCCGAGCAACGGGTATACTCGCTCATCACTACTAGTGATGCAGATTAATACCTGGGGTGTACTCTTATCACGGTGTCAGGCTTGGTCTATGTTATAAGCATTGCTTCATCTTCCTCCGCACTCGCATTCTGAGCCGTCTCGGAGCAGTATAGGTCCTCTGATGACGATCAGTGCGGAGTCTCACATCCACTCTCCATCTCTCACGTGTCTCACATGAACACATGATTGTCTGCAGAGCTTCTCGGGTGTAATCTTGCAGTTTATGGCTGGCTGAGAACATGCGAGAGAAGTATTCTGCTACAGATGGATCTGGATAAGTTGGAAACTTGGGCTGAAACGTGGCAGATGAGGTTTAACAATGATAAATGTAAGGTTATACTCATGGGAAGAAGGAATCAATATCACCATTACACACTGAACGGGAAACCACTGGGTAAATCTGACAGGGAGAAGGACTTGGGGATCCTAGTTAATGATAAACTTATCAAAACCACTTTCCCATAAACACGGTATATTAGGAATAAAGAGGCTATGGCTTGAATCATAAATTAAAATAATATTTATTGATAAAGAAAGATAAAACAGCAGAAAAAATTCTTCCCTAAAAATTTGTACACTGGGAACAACACTCAACTAAGTCACTATAGTCCAAATGACATAATGTAAACTAGTACAGCCATATAAATATTAAGGAGCAAGAGCATAATGGAGAAACCGCAAGGATATACCAATGCATTACTAGCAGACCAGAGAACATACAGGGAAAAATCTGAGATTAAAAATAACCAAACTCTAAGTGAGGATAAAGCAAAAAAATGCTAAAAAATATATCCCCACAGAGAATCCTAATTAATCCCAGGGATTAATTTGGATTCTCTGTGGGGATATATTTTTTAGCATTTTTTTTTTTTTAAAGCATTTTTTTTGCTTTATCTTATTTAGAGTTTGGTTATTTTTAATCTCAGATTTTTCCCTGTATGTTCTCTGGTCTGCTAGTAATGCATTGGTATATCCTTGCGGTTTCTCAATTATGCTCTTGCTCCTTAATATTTATATGGCTGTACTAGTTTACATTATGTCATTTGGACTATAGTGACTTAGTTGAGTGTTGTTCCCAGTGTACAAATTTTTAGGGAAGAATTTTTTCTGCTGTTTTATCTTTCTTTATCAATAAATATTTTAATTTATGATTCAAGCCATAGCCTCTTTATTCCTAATATACCGTGTTTATGGGAAAGTGGTTTTGATATGAATTGTTTGAGGTGTGCTCTATATTGTTTATGGACATATGATATTATTAATGATAAACTTACCTGGAGCAGCCAGTGCCAGGCAGTAGCTGCCAAGGCAAACGGGATCATGGGGTGCATTAAAAGAGGTCTGGATACACATGATGAGAGCATTATACTGCCTCTGTACAAATCCCTAGTTAGACCGCACATGGAGTACTGTGTCCAGTTTTGGGCACCGGTGCTCAGGAAGGATATAATGGAACTAGAGAGAGTACAAAGGAGGGCAACAAAATTAATAAAGGGGATGGGAGAACTACAATACCCAGATAGATTAGCGAAATTAGGATTATTTAGTCTAGAAAAAAGACGACTGAGGGGCGATCTAATAACCATGTATAAGTATATAACGGGACAATACAGATATCTCGCTGAGGATCTGTTTATACCAAGGAAGGTGACGGGCACAAGGGGGCATTCTTTGCGTCTGGAGGAGAGAAGGTTTTTCCACCAACATAGAAGAGGATTCTTTACTGTTAGGGCAGTGAGAATCTGGAATTGCTTGCCTGAGGAGGTGGTGATGGCGAACTCAGTCGAGTACAATTATTAGGTTCTGTAGAAGGATGTAGATCTGGGGATTTATTATGATGGAATATAGGCTGAACTGGATGGACAAATGTCTTTTTTCGGCCTTACCAAGTATGTTACTATGATTTCCTGACAATATTTAGGTGGATAAAGGGGTCTTGTTATGTGGTCTGAGGATGTCCGCGCTGGATGAACCTTCTGAGTTTTCTCTACAATGTACCCCCAAAAATATTATCCTTCAGAGCCCTTCTGTCCAGTATAGAAAAGGCTGACACATGTATTGGACCGAAAATTACATTTTATGTCAAATGTATTTATAATAAACTCAGGCTTTTCATCGCTGCAGGGATCCAGTTTAGCTGCCGCTCCTTTATTTTATTGTATTTTTTTACCTTTTTGTTTACGTTTTTTCTACAGTGACAATAAATAACTTATCTGTTTTGTATTATTTTCCAGATTACAGGACAACTTTCCCCTCGGTTGTTCCGGAAGCTGCCCCCTCGTCTCTGCGTGTCTCTGCGCAACATCGTGGACGAGGAGTTCCTACGAAAGGGGTAATTATTTTACACTTGGACCATTGTTGCCTGTCATAGACCAAGTGTCGTTTGTTTGTTTTTTTGCCTCCATGGGGCGGCACATGGCTAACCATTTTGCTGTTCTCTGAATCCCTGTGTCATGCTCTGTCCCCCTAGAGTCCTCCAGTAGGCATCATACTATATCAGTTTTGTATGACGTCTGCTCTAGTCGCATTGACTTTGATAATTATATGTTTACATGAGAAGAAAGCAAAGCTGCAGTAAAAAGTATGGCAGATAAACCAGCAACAGCCTTGGATTGAGATGGGTCAGGATGTGGATTTCAGACTACCTCAGACTCCTATAGACCATGCAGCTTGGGTCGGAGCCATTAATTATAGCTAAGAGTAGCAAAGCTGCGGACAATAGAAAGTAATGAATGCTTTATTTTACTGTGTGTGTATAAGTTTTTCAGTCTTCATATGTGTTTTTCCCTCCAGTCACGTCTTCCTGGGGTTCTCTAAATGCGGTCGCTTTGTATTATCCTACACCAGCGACGTGTTGGATGATGACTTCGCCTTTTACTCCTATCACCTCTATTGGTGGCAATTCCAAGTACACAGCAAGCTGCGCCTGGTGAGTCCTCAGTGCACATCTGCGTGCTGACCTATATGCAGAGCATCAGTCCACAGCCTGTTATCTCCACTCCTAGGTGCGACAAGTCCGGCTCTTCCAGGATGAGGAGATTTACAGTGACTTGTATCTGACGGTATGCGAGTGGCCGAGTGACAACTCCAAAGTCATCGTGTTTGGCTTCAAGTAAGTTGTAAATGAAGCAGCCAGCTGCTCAGATCAAAAGGAACTCCTTTTCTAAATTGCCTAGGTTACGGGCCACCTCTGCAGTATTTCAGCGTTGGCCTGTCTCTCAGGCAGTGAGCTCCACGCATATGGGTGTATGGATCTACAGTCCTCCAATGCAGCAGAGGCAAAGCTTTGTTACATCACAGAACTGGAGAGTTCATTGCTATCGGCGCCACTTCGCCGCTGGTCCGAACTGTCAATCAATCAGGAGTGGAAGCTGGGAGGCAGGGGAAAGTTTTCTATTGGAGGTCCGAAGGTCACCATATATTCTGCACTCTTTCCCAGCACATCTGGTAACGGTATGTTAATGAACATGATGAGCGACGAGAACCATAGAGACATTTATATCAGCACGGTGTCTGCGCCCCCAACGTCCCCCTGCACCGACTGCAGAGAGTCCCCGAAAGGTAGGGCCAGATATGAAGGAGCAGAGCTGTAGCTGGTGACGACAATGACATTGCAGTATATAACGCAGCGTTTATTTCCAGGCCCGTGTCTCCTGCACAGCTTCATGCTCCACACAAAGTACCAGGTGGTTTACCCTTTCCCTACGTTTCAGCCGGCATTTCAGCTGAAGAAGGACCACGTGGTTCTGCTGAACACCAGCTTCTCCCTGGTGGCCTGTGCAATATCCGTGCACCCTGCAGGTAACTCGTGTGACTCCTTTCTGGCTGCCGTAACGCACTTATTTCAGGGCCCAGTTCATGCCTGTTTTTTATTGTTTAAGGAGATAAAGAATCCAATCAAATTTTGTACAGCAAACAAAGCCAACACAATGCCCGTGCCAGCTGCGCCTTGTCTTTCAGCCCTAGTGTCGCTTCCTCCGGGGGGCACTCTCCTCTTCCCTCTGAACCCTGCTCCCCCACCCCTCCGGGAACTCCACCAGCCGTCACCCGGGCCCGGGAATTCGTGGCTGGTATATTCCGTAGAGCCCGGGAGGCATCTGGACTGGAGGCCGAAGACAAAGGAGAACGGCCCGGACCAAGCAAGCAAAGTCCTTCACAGCCGTCTGACCCAGATTCTCCTACATGGCACCGTACTATTAACGAAGGACACCACAGGTCCAGCGGTCACACGGAAGAGCCCAACTACGTGAACTACACACAGTTACGCTACGTCCTGGGGGAGGTGACCGAGACGGATCAAGAGAGCGGTGAGAGCGTTGTAGAGGGGAGCGAGACATGCTGAAGCTCGGTGGAGGAGCACATTATAACCATTTCATTCTTTGTAGAATATGAAGACGACAAGATCTCGCTCCCGTTCCTGGTCACTGATCTCAAGGGGCAGCACCTAAAACCGCTGAATGACAAGGCTTCTTTCAAGGTACAGACGGTCTCCCCAGTTCCATTTATACCTTTTCTGCCGTTTCTGACCCTCTCACCCCGGTCTCTTGTCACTCAGGGCCAACATCTCATTGTGGAGCAACTCACCCTGGACTTCGAATACGTCATAAATGAAGTGATCCGCCATGATGCCTCGTGGTATCGGCAGTTCTGCTCCTTCAGTGATTATGATATAGTTATCCTAGAGGTAAAGTGGTTTAATGTGTGTTTAACGAGTGATAGATCCTTCACAGACAAGTATAGCTTAGTGCTCTGGTGGATATATCCACTGGTGGGCGTTAGCCACCATTATAGTCTCGGAGCACGGCTGCCTGTGACCGATGGGTTCCTGCTGTAAGGAGGGGGCTGCTGACTATGGAGTCTCCACTGCAGTTTATTTCTTTCCCTGCAGATGTGTCCCGAGACAAACCAGGTGATAATGAACATCGGCCTCCTGCTCCTTGCCTTCCCTGCTCCACAAGAGGAGGCTCAGCTCAGGTGGGTGACCTTAGGAGCCAGGGCTGTGCCACTTTGTACCTTCAGAGCCTCGCTCACACCTGTCTGCTTCATCCTATAGGCCTAAGACTTATCACACAAGCCTAAAAGTAGCCTGGGACCTGCACACGGGTGTGTTCAGCACCCTGAGCGTGGGGGAGCTCACTGAGGTGAAGGGACAGACCAGGTAAACAACCACCTCATTGCACCCGGTTTTGTTTCCTTTGCTGGGTTTTTGGGGGTTTGTTCTTAACCTTTCTGTGTTTCTTCAGTGGCAGTGTATGGAGCTCGTACCGGAAGAGCTGTGTAGACACGGTCATGAAGTGGTTAGTCCCCGAAAACAACGCCCGATATGTGAACCGTATGACAAACGAGGCGCTACATAAAGGTACAGCAACCCCCCCTCCCATCCCATTATTAGAGACCATTGGGGCCTCGGTGCTTTTAGAAGCCCACTCATGTAATCCCCTCTCCCCACAGGCTGCTCGCTCAAGGTGTTGGCGGACAGCGTGCGATACACGTGGATTGTGCTGTGACCCGGCCCATCCGGAGACAGGAACTCTACCTCAGCACAAGCGTCTTCGTGCATCGGGAACAAGAGGCGCTGCAGTGGGACCTTCGTATTAGTCCTCCTTGTATGCTGCCACCTACTGACCGCTCCTGGAAGACCCCAGCAATGCGTCAGGATCTGAGCTGCTTTTTAAGTTTAGTGTGAAGAAAGCCCCATTCTGGATAAGATAGGTGGGCCGGTGTTATAGAGGCCGGTGACATCCCTGCTCTTCCCACAGAGGACATTGGTTGTTCCCCTCCCTACATTGTCTGTCCAGAAATGAGCAGAGGTATTTTTTTTAATGGAATGTGTATGTATATATCACGTATCCCTTTACGTTACGGTGGTCTCCTTTTGTGAAATAAATCTCTTTTTTTTCTGTTCACACTTCACAAGTGTCAAATTTGCAGACGAGACTCCTCCCCCCACATTCTTTATTATCTGGGTCCATTCTGTAATAATTGTGATCCCTGGTTAAAAAGTGAAGTGAAAGTATGGGGGATTAACAGAGCAGAGCTTGTATGAGAGACCCGCTGCCCACTTCCCCTACAAAGCACCGTCCTGAGACTCCTACAGTCTCCAGATGGATAAGTCATGGCCCCTCTCCTGCAGTCAGTGATGTTACAGGTGCTGGCACCAACCCTGTAAGGAGTCATAATGATTAATTATAATGGATTTTAGCACTGGTACACACAGCATCGTCTCCCCTGTTCATGTCACCAGTTCATAAGGTGACTTGCTCTTAATGGCGCCTGCACTCATTCAGCAGCTGGCTGAGCCCCGCCTCCTACAATGTGGGCTGTACTGGCCACACCCCCAGGACGTCATTCACTATGCTGGGAGCTGCTGGCTGAGCCCCGCCTCCTGCATTGGGGGTTGTACTGGCCACACCCCCAGGACATCATTCATTATGCTGAGAACTGCTGGCTGAACCCCGCTTCCTGCACTGTGGGCTGTACTGGCCACACCCCCAGGACATCATTCACTGGGCAGAGAGCTGCTGGTAGAGCCCCGCCTCCTGCATTGTGGGCTGTACTGGCCACACCCCCTAGGACATCATTCACTAGGCAGAGAGCTGCTGGCTGAGCTCCGCCTCCTGCACTGTGGGCTGTACTGGCCACACCCCCAGGGCATCATTCACTGGGCAGAGCAGCTGGCTGAGCCCCGCTTCCTGCATTGTGGGCTATACTGGCCACACCCCCAGGGCATCATTCACTGGGCAGAGCAGCTGGCTGAGCCCCGCTTCCTGCATTGTGGGTTGTACTGGCCACACCCCCAGGACTTCATTCATTATGCAGAGAGCTGCTGGCTGAGCCCCGCCTCCTGGATTGTGGGTTGTACTGGCCACACCCCCTAGGACATCATTCACTGGGCAGAGCAGCTGGCTGAGCCCCGCCTCCTGCATTGTGGGCTATACTGGCCACACCCCCAGGACATCATTCACTGGGCAGAGAGCTGCTGGCTGAGCCCCGCCTCCTGCATTGTGGGCTGTACTGGCCACACCCCCAGGACATCATTCACTAGGCAGGAAGCTGCTGGCTGAGCCCCGCCTCCTGCATTGTGGGCTGTACTGGCCACACCCACTAGAACATCATTCACTGGGCAGAGCAGCTGGCTGAGCCCCGCCTCCTGCATTGTGGGTTGTACTGGCCACACCCCCAGGGCATCATTATGCAGAGAGCAGCTGGCTGAGCCCCACCTCCTGCATTGTCGGCTGTACTGGCCACACCCCCTAGGACATCATTCACTGGGCAGAGCAGCTGGCTGAGCCCCACCTCCTGCATTGTTGGCTGTACTGCCCACAACCCCAGGACATCATTCATTATGCAGAGAGCTGCTGGCTGAGCCCCGCCTCCTGCATTGTGGGCTGTACTGGTCACACCCCCTAGGAACATCATTCACTGGGCAGAGCAGCTGGCTGAGCCCCGCCTCCTGCATTATGGGCTGTACTGGTCACACCTCCTAGGACATCATTCACTGGGAAGAGAGCTGCTGGATGAGCCCCGCCTCCTGCACTGTGGGCTGTACTGGCCACACCCCCATGACATCATTCTCTGGGCAGAGCAGCTGGCTGAACCCCGCCTCCTGCATTGTGGGCTGTACTGGCCACACCTCCTAGGACATCATTTACTGGGCAGAGCAGCTGGCTGAGCCCCGCCTCCTGCATTGTCGGCTGTACTGGCCACACCTCCTAGGACATCATTCACTGGGCAGAGAGCAGCTGGCTGAGCCCTGCCTCCTGCATTGTGGGCTGTACTGGCCACACCTCCTAGGACATCATTCACTGGGCAGAGAGCAGCTGGCTGAGCCCTGCCTCCTGCATTGTGGGCTGTACTGTCCACATCCCCAGGACATCATTCTCTGGGCAGAGCAGCTGGCTGAACCCCGCCTCCTGCATTGTGGGCTGTACTGGCCACACCCCCTAGGACATCATTCACTGGGCAGAGCAGCTGGCTGAGCCCCGCCTCCTGCATTGTGGGCTGTACTGGCCACACCCCCAGGACATCATTCATTATGCTAACTTCTGGCTGAGCCCCGCCTCCTGCACTGTGGGCTGTACTGGCCACACCTCCTAGGACATCATTCACTGGGTAGAGAGCAGCTGGCTGAGCCCCGCCTCCTGCATTGTGGGCTGTACTGGCCACACCCCCTAGGACATCATTCACTAGGCAGAGAGCTGCTGGCTGAGCTCCGCCTCCTGCACTGTGGGCTGTACTGGCCACACCCCCAGGGCATCATTCACTGGGCAGAGCAGCTGGCTGAGCCCCGCTTCCTGCATTGTGGGCTATACTGGCCACACCCCCAGGGCATCATTCACTGGGCAGAGCAGCTGGCTGAGCCCCGCTTCCTGCATTGTGGGTTGTACTGGCCACACCCCCAGGACTTCATTCATTATGCAGAGAGCTGCTGGCTGAGCCCCGCCTCCTGGATTGTGGGTTGTACTGGCCACACCCCCTAGGACATCATTCACTGGGCAGAGCAGCTGGCTGAGCCCCGCCTCCTGCATTGTGGGCTATACTGGCCACACCCCCAGGACATCATTCACTGGGCAGAGAGCTGCTGGCTGAGCCCCGCCTCCTGCATTGTGGGCTGTACTGGCCACACCCCCAGGACATCATTATGCAGAGAGCAGCTGGCTGAGCCCCACCTCCTGCATTGTCGGCTGTACTGCCCACAACCCCAGGACATCATTCATTATGCAGAGAGCTGCTGGCTGAGCCCCGCCTCCTGCATTGTGGGCTGTACTGGTCACACCCCCTAGGAACATCATTCACTGGGCAGAGCAGCTGGCTGAGCCCCGCCTCCTGCATTATGGGCTGCACTGGTCACACCTCCTAGGACATCATTCACTGGGAAGAGAGCTGCTGGATGAGCCCCGCCTCCTGCACTGTGGGCTGTACTGGCCACACCCCCATGACATCATTCTCTGGGCAGAGCAGCTGGCTGAACCCCGCCTCCTGCATTGTGGGCTGTACTGGCCACACCTCCTAGGACATCATTTACTGGGCAGAGCAGCTGGCTGAGCCCCGCCTCCTGCATTGTCGGCTGTACTGGCCACACCTCCTAGGACATCATTCACTGGGCAGAGAGCAGCTGGCTGAGCCCTGCCTCCTGCATTGTGGGCTGTACTGTCCACATCCCCAGGACATCATTCTCTGGGCAGAGCAGCTGGCTGAACCCCGCCTCCTGCATTGTGGGCTGTACTGGCCACACCCCCAGGACATCATTCATTATGCTAACTTCTGGCTGAGCCCCGCCTCCTGCACTGTGGGCTGTACTGGCCACACCTCCTAGGACATCATTCACTGGGTAGAGAGCAGCTGACTGAGCCCCGCTTCCTGCATTGTGGGCTGTACTGGTCACACCTCCTAGGACATCATTCACTGGGAAGAGAGCTGCTGGATGAGCTCCGCCTCCTGCACTGTGGGCTGTACTGGCCACACCCCCAGGACATCATTCTCTGGGCAGAGCAGCTGGCTGAGCCCCGCCTCCTGCATTGTGGGCTGTACTGGCCACACCCCCAGGACATCATTCATTATGCTAACTTCTGGCTGAGCCCCGCCTCCTGCACTGTGGGCTGTACTGGCCACACCTCCTAGGACATCATTCACTGGGCAGAGAGCAGCTGGCTGAGCCCCGCCTCCTGCATTGTGGGCTGAACTGGCACACCCCCTTGGATGTCATTCACTGGGCAGAGAGCTGCTGGCTGAACCCCGCTTCCTGCATTGTGGGCTGAACTGGCACACCCCCTTGGATGTCATTCACTGGGCAGAGAGCAGCTGGCTGAGCCCCGCTTCCTGCATTGTGGGTTGTACTGGCCACACCCCCAGGACTTCATTCATTATGCAGAGAGCTGCTGGCTGAGCCCCGCCTCCTGGATTGTGGGTTGTACTGGCCACACCCCCTAGGACATCATTCACTGGGCAGAGCAGCTGGCTGAGCCCCGCCTCCTGCATTGTGGGCTATACTGGCCACACCCCCAGGACATCATTCACTGGGCAGAGAGCTGCTGGCTGAGCCCCGCCTCCTGCATTGTGGGCTGTACTGGCCACACCCCCAGGACATCATTATGCAGAGAGCAGCTGGCTGAGCCCCACCTCCTGCATTGTCGGCTGTACTGGCCACACCCCCTAGGACATCATTCACTGGGCAGAGCAGCTGGCTGAGCCCCACCTCCTGCATTGTTGGCTGTACTGCCCACAACCCCAGGACATCATTCATTATGCAGAGAGCTGCTGGCTGAGCCCCGCCTCCTGCATTGTGGGCTGTACTGGTCACACCCCCTAGGAACATCATTCACTGGGCAGAGCAGCTGGCTGAGCCCCGCCTCCTGCATTATGGGCTGTACTGGTCACACCTCCTAGGACATCATTCACTGGGAAGAGAGCTGCTGGATGAGCCCCGCCTCCTGCACTGTGGGCTGTACTGGCCACACCCCCATGACATCATTCTGTGGGCAGAGCAGCTGGCTGAACCCCGCCTCCTGCATTGTGGGCTGTACTGGCCACACCTCCTAGGACATCATTTACTGGGCAGAGCAGCTGGCTGAGCCCCGCCTCCTGCATTGTCGGCTGTACTGGCCACACCTCCTAGGACATCATTCACTGGGCAGAGAGCAGCTGGCTGAGCCCTGCCTCCTGCATTGTGGGCTGTACTGGCCACACCTCCTAGGACATCATTCACTGGGCAGAGAGCAGCTGGCTGAGCCCTGCCTCCTGCATTGTGGGCTGTACTGTCCACATCCCCAGGACATCATTCTCTGGGCAGAGCAGCTGGCTGAACCCCGCCTCCTGCATTGTGGGCTGTACTGGCCACACCCCCTAGGACATCATTCACTGGGCAGAGCAGCTGGCTGAGCCCCGCCTCCTGCATTGTGGGCTGTACTGGCCACACCCCCAGGACATCATTCATTATGCTAACTTCTGGCTGAGCCCCGCCTCCTGCACTGTGGGCTGTACTGGCCACACCTCCTAGGACATCATTCACTGGGTAGAGAGCAGCTGGCTGAGCCCCGCCTCCTGCATTGTGGGCTGTACTGGCCACACCCCCTAGGACATCATTCACTAGGCAGAGAGCTGCTGGCTGAGCTCCGCCTCCTGCACTGTGGGCTGTACTGGCCACACCCCCAGGGCATCATTCACTGGGCAGAGCAGCTGGCTGAGCCCCGCTTCCTGCATTGTGGGCTATACTGGCCACACCCCCAGGGCATCATTCACTGGGCAGAGCAGCTGGCTGAGCCCCGCTTCCTGCATTGTGGGTTGTACTGGCCACACCCCCAGGACTTCATTCATTATGCAGAGAGCTGCTGGCTGAGCCCCGCCTCCTGGATTGTGGGTTGTACTGGCCACACCCCCTAGGACATCATTCACTGGGCAGAGCAGCTGGCTGAGCCCCGCCTCCTGCATTGTGGGCTATACTGGCCACACCCCCAGGACATCATTCACTGGGCAGAGAGCTGCTGGCTGAGCCCCGCCTCCTGCATTGTGGGCTGTACTGGCCACACCCCCAGGACATCATTATGCAGAGAGCAGCTGGCTGAGCCCCACCTCCTGCATTGTCGGCTGTACTGGCCACACCCCCTAGGACATCATTCACTGGGCAGAGCAGCTGGCTGAGCCCCACCTCCTGCATTGTTGGCTGTACTGCCCACAACCCCAGGACATCATTCATTATGCAGAGAGCTGCTGGCTGAGCCCCGCCTCCTGCATTGTGGGCTGTACTGGCCACACCCCCATGACATCATTCTCTGGGCAGAGCAGCTGGCTGAACCCCGCCTCCTGCATTGTGGGCTGTACTGGCCACACCTCCTAGGACATCATTTACTGGGCAGAGCAGCTGGCTGAGCCCCGCCTCCTGCATTGTCGGCTGTACTGGCCACACCTCCTAGGACATCATTCACTGGGCAGAGAGCAGCTGGCTGAGCCCTGCCTCCTGCATTGTGGGCTGTACTGGCCACACCTCCTAGGACATCATTCACTGGGCAGAGAGCAGCTGGCTGAGCCCTGCCTCCTGCATTGTGGGCTGTACTGTCCACATCCCCAGGACATCATTCTCTGGGCAGAGCAGCTGGCTGAACCCCGCCTCCTGCATTGTGGGCTGTACTGGCCACACCCCCAGGACATCATTCATTATGCTAACTTCTGGCTGAGCCCCGCCTCCTGCACTGTGGGCTGTACTGGCCACACCTCCTAGGACATCATTCACTGGGTAGAGAGCAGCTGACTGAGCCCCGCTTCCTGCATTGTGGGCTGTACTGGTCACACCTCCTAGGACATCATTCACTGGGAAGAGAGCTGCTGGATGAGCTCCGCCTCCTGCACTGTGGGCTGTACTGGCCACACCCCCAGGACATCATTCTCTGGGCAGAGCAGCTGGCTGAGCCCCGCCTCCTGCATTGTGGGCTGTACTGGCCACACCCCCAGGACATCATTCATTATGCTAACTTCTGGCTGAGCCCCGCCTCCTGCACTGTGGGCTGTACTGGCCACACCTCCTAGGACATCATTCACTGGGTAGAGAGCAGCTGACTGAGCCCCGCCTCCTGCATTGTGGGCTGAACTGGCACACCCCCTTGGATGTCATTCACTGGGCAGAGAGCTGCTGGCTGAACCCCGCCTCCTGCATTGTGGGCTGTACTGGCCACACCTCCTAGGACATCATTCACTGGGTAGAGAGCAGCTGACTGAGCCCCGCCTCCTGCATTGTGGGCTGAACTGGCCACACCCCCTTGGATGTCATTCACTGGGCAGAGAGCTGCTGGCTGAACCCCGCCTCCTGCATTGTGGGCTGTACTGGCCACACCCCCTAGGACATCATTCACTGGGCAGAGCAGCTGGCTGAGCCCCGCCTCCTGCATTATGGGCTGTACTGGCCACACCCCCTAGGACATCATTCACTGGGCAGAGCAGCTGGCTGAGCCCCGCCTCCTGCATTGTGGGCTGTACTGGCCACACCCCCAGGACATCATTCATTATGCTAACTTCTGGCTGAGCCCCGCCTCCTGCATTGTGGGCTGAACTGGCCACACCCCCTTGGATGTCATTCACTGGGCAGAGAGCTGCTGGCTGAACCCCGCCTCCTGCATTGTGGGCTGTACTGGCCACACCCCCTAGGACATCATTCACTGGGCAGAGCAGCTGGCTGAGCCCCGCCTCCTGCATTGTGGGCTGTACTGGCCACACCCCCAGGACATCATTCATTATGCTTACTTCTGGCTGAGCCCCGCCTCTTGCACTGTGGGCTGTACTGGCCACACCTCCTAGGACATCATTCACCCGGCAGAGAGCAGCTGGCTGAGCACCGCCTCCTGCATTGTGGGCTGTACTGGCCACACCCCTAGGATGTCATTCACTGGGCAGAGAGCTGCTGGCTGAACCCCGCCTCCTGCATTGTGGGCTGTACTGGCCACACCTCCTAGGACATCATTCACTGGGCAGAGAGCAGCTGACTGAGCACCGCCTCCTGCATTGTGGGCTGAACTGGCCACACCCCTAGGATGTCATTCACTGGGCAGAGAGCTGCTGGCTGAACCCCGCCTCCTGCATTGTGGGCTGTACTGGCCACACCTCCTAGGACATCATTCACTGGGCAGAGAGCAGCTGACTGAGCACCGCCTCCTGCATTGTGGGCTGAACTGGCCACACCCCTAGGATGTCATTCACTGGGCAGAGAGCTGCTGGCTGAACCCCGCCTCCTGCATTGTGGGCTGTACTGGCCACACCCCCTAGGACATCATTCACTTGGCAGAGCAGCTGGCTGAGCCCCGCCTCCTGCATTGTGGGCTGTACTGGCCACACCCCCAGGACATCATTCATTATGCTAACTTCTGGCTGAGCCCCGCCTCTTGCACTGTGGGCTGTACTGGCCACACCTCCTAGGACATCATTCACTGGGCAGAGAGCAGCTGGCTGAGCCCCGCCTCCTGCATTGTGGGCTGTACTGGCAACACCTCCTAGGACATCATTCACTGGGCAGAGAGCAGCTGACTGAGCCCCGCCTCCTGCATTGTGGGCTGTACTGGCCACACCCCCTAGGATGTCATTCACTGGGCAGAGCAGCTGGCTGAGCCCCGCCTCCTGCATTGTGGGCTGAACTGGCCACACCCCCTAGGATGTCATTCACTGGGCAGAGAGCTGCTGGCTGAACCCCGCCTCCTGCATTGTGGGCTGAACTGGCCACACCCCCTAGGATGTCATTCACTGGGCAGAGAGCTGCTGGCTGAACCCCGCCTCCTGCATTGTGGGCTGAACTGGCCACACCTCCTAGGACATCATTCACTGGGCAGAGAGCAGCTGATTGAGGCCCGCCTCCTGCATTGTGGGCTGTACTGGCCACACCCCCTAGGATGTCATTCACTGGGCAGAGCAGCTGGCTGAGCCCCGCCTCCTGCATTGTGGGCTGAACTGGCCACACCCCCTAGGATGTCATTCACTGGGCAGAGCTGCTGGCTGAACCCCGCCTCCTGCATTGTGGGCTGTACTTCCAGTTTATGTTCCATTCAAAGCACAGACCGGAAATGTCTTTGCTATGAAGGGACCTTAGCAGAAATTAAGGAGCTGGAGGATACATCACCGAATGTCACAGATGAGGAACAGAGAGGACCTTTCATCAAATGTTTCATGTTAAACTGGACACTAGTGATGAAAGCAAGTGCTCGTTCCCTGGTTTGCTGCGGGTGCTCGGATATGTCTGTGCTTGTCAGGCAATCCCTGCATGTTTTGTGGTTGTCTTAACAGCCACCGGGATGCAAACATCTCCCTTTAAAGAGTTAAAAATACATTAAGTGCAAGTGGGCATTGCCAGAGAGATTTCACAGGGGGGAAGGGGCGTGTACTTCCTCTTTCTGACACTGACCAATCATAAACAGGCAGCAACTCACTGGGGGAAAAAAATACACACCCTCAGTGAAATCTCTCTGATAATGCCCATATGGACTTAAGGAGTTTAAAAAAAAATAGGTGCCAAATCAATAACTAACATTTCTGCAATGGAGAGGCAAAACTGATTTTTCAGACACTTCATTGGGGGAAGCAAGAACCATGGCTGCTGCCAGAATGGCAAATAACTGATTTTTACCAAAACTGCAGGAAATTGACAAATCGCTGGAATCAGCATCTCTGCCCCTACATTATGCCGTTCTCAGATGGGGCTGAAAAACCTGGAGACAGATTCCCTTTAAGGGCCATCCTAAATATCCTATTAATATTCGATCACTGGGCACCCTTCTCCCAGCCCGTTTAAAGAATTCTTCATTGTTGTACACTGGTTTTGCATCCATCATACCTTCTGTAGCGCCGGTGTCACAGGTATGAATGAATAGGACAAGTTGTGGCGTGGCATCGCCTCAGGGTGGCTAATCTAAAGAGCCGCGGACGCCGCCAGGTAGATGTTTCTCCCGCTCCTCTGTGCGAATGGATAACTCTGCTTATAACCCCTTCAATAACGGCTCTCATGTAACTTACAGAACACAGCAAAAAAAAAATTTAATTGTGTATTTTAGAAATAATACAAAAAGTTAGAAAATGTTTTTTTCTCGCGGTTCCCCCTCCTCCCATCGCCCATCTTCCCCTTTCCGCGTTATCAACATAAAACTAATATAGATATATATATATATCGCTTATACAAAATACAATGCCTCCTCTCCCTCATACAGACGGGCGGATCACGAAGGGAATGACGGACAAGAGACGTGTAAGGCCATGGTGTGGGGTGGAGCACGCGGGCGTCCCACTGCGACAAGAGCACAATATTCAGCATCGATAACAGTATGGAGTACAAGCCTGGGAGGAGGGAGCGGGGAAAGATTAAGGCAGTAGAATCAGATCACGGTAGAGGTTTACACCAGAGGTAGGCACCCTGCAGCTGTTGTGGAACTACAACGCCCAGTGGGCAGGGATTCTGGGCTTTGTAGTTCCCCAACACCTGAAAAGCTCCAAGCCTGATTTATAGATTACCATTGAATTTGGCCAGCAACATGCCTACATTTTGGCAGCACACGGGATAAGACTGCTGCATGTATAGCTGCTATATATACGGTCTTGGCACTGAGAATTGACCGTCTGGCACTGTGGGGTCTCATATAGATGGACTATGTATATACATATATAGACACGCACGCGGTACAATAGCCTCTGCGAGTGCTATTCACAATGGTGGCCGTGTACACGAGCAGCTCTCACTGCGTCTATATACACAGATGGGGTAACAAGCTCACAAGAGCCCTTCTCCTTGTTGGTAGTGATCACATACTTAGTGCATTGTTGGAGCGATTGCAGAAGTGACTGCCCAGCTCTGTCACATCCATGCTGCCATGCGTGAGTTATGGAGCATCTTTGGCCAGCCTGCGACTAGTTAATTAGGTGTTGGGAGCGACTTGGGTAAAAATTCCCTGATCGTCGGTTCTGGCCAACTTGCTGGGTGGCTCGAGAGAATTGGATCCAAGGGCATTGGAAGAGTCATTGGAGTGGAGGGGCAGCTCGTGAGTGATGTCCTCGTCACTCTCATCATCCTCCTCCTCTTCTTCATCTAAGGGGTTGTAATGTGACAATGTCAGTATTGTCTGAGACTATGGAAAAAGTGTGGATGACAAATTCCTATTCACTGAAAATGGGTCTGACATGGACAGATGAGAGGCGCTATTTCTGGCACAACACCTACCCTTGTCTTGATCCATAGGGTGCGAAGAGCTCCCGGCATTGGCAAACTGGAAAATAAGAGATTATAATAAGACGGGGTGAAATTTCAGTGCTATGGAGGAAAGCATATAATAACCCCTTAGTGCAAATGCATGCACCAGTACATCCGTGAAGGGGTCCGCATTGGTGGAGGGGGCTCATGAGCGGAGTCTGCTTCGCCCACAGCAATTGCTGGTTGTTACATGGCTGGCATGTGGCTGGAGCTTGCTCGGATCGCTGCTGTTTAACCATTAAGTTGGACTGCCTGCTCACAATGCTATCGCATTATAAAGGTAAAAAAAATGGCGTCATATAAAAGTACAATGCCTCCCGCAAAATAAAAACAAGCCCCCTTGTGTCAATGTAGATGGACAAATAGAAAACTTATGGCTTTTACTCATAACTCACCTCCCCCATGACTGCAATGGGGGTCTCTCCTCGGGCCTGAGCCACTCGATGCTCTATCAGGTAGTACATGTATTCGTCATATAGGAGTCGAATCAGATGAAAGGAGCCAAAACTGGCCGCACTGCGCAGAGTGAGGTCCCGAATCACCATAGAGCTGGAGGAGGAGGACAGAAAAGCATGTGTGGTAATCAGCGCCGCACCCTTACTCCTGTACCGTCCCAAGGATGTGTGTCCCACCTGTAGAAGGACCACTTGAGCAGAAACAGTTTTGCAGCTTTGGAAAATCCAGGGTTGCCCTGATAAGGCTTCAGCACCTGGGAGACGACTCCATCCAGCCACACCGCCCACTGCTCCAAGGAGCTCTGCTGCTGCAGCGTCAGCTTAAAGTCCTGCTCCAGGCGCTGGACCACCCGGTCGGCACAGCGGCACACCCACGAGGCCTGCTCCTGCGGGGAGGAGACCGACAGCAGCCAATCACATTTCACTTCTCACATTTTGTTTGGTTGGTTCCCCGTACTTTGGCATTGGGAGGCGAGTGATGGCAATGACGTTACGTCTGACGACTCCGTATTGGTGCCGATGTTAAAGAGAGCGGTGTGGGACAATCCCTTTCAAAACATCCAGTTGTAAAAAGAGAACAAAAGTGACAGCGAATGGCACGATACTTACCTGCACATTGGTGAAATCTACCCGATTGAGGTCACTGAGCATCTGGTTGATCTGGGCTGTATTCTGCAGCACTGCCCGGGCCGCCTGTGCCAGGTGATTTAATGATGTATAGCGGCGCAGAGTCTGGGCAAAGGCACTTGCCGCGCCAACCTAACATGTCAGAAGAGAGAAGACGACCCCGAGAGTCTATGAAACCATAAGGGACTTCAATCAAGATTGACCTTTCATTGTGTCCAATGTTTTATTCTCACCTTAACTCTCACCATCTCCTCAGGGATATTCATCATTGCGCTGGTCAGCCAACTCTCCAGACTCTTGGCAAAGTTACGAATGGCTTGTGTTAAAGCACCTGGATTAAAGGAATACATGAGTATATGAAACCAATCTCTTCTCACCTGTACTCCCCCTTTCCCTAGTGTGATGTAGTAAGTATCGTGACTAGGAGGAGGGGGATGCAGCTGCAGGAGCAACATTCAAGTGCCTCCACGATTCTACTTCCTAGATAAGTTGTGCCGCTGTGTGTGGCAGCTGCTTGTCTTTCCCGACTTTCAAGACTGGGAATAATGACATTCAACTCTAAACATAAGTATGTGATTATTCTGGGAGTCCTGCAGAAGGATGAAGTCATAGGTTATGGATGTCTGCCACCTTCACCTAAACAATGGTATCTCTTACTAGACATCAGCAGGGTATGGGGAAAGTGCACGGATGTGCACACAGCAAGAGCCGCTGCAGACAATCATCAGGCTTTTCACCACTCACTGGGGATAGGGCGCAGGACATCCGGAATGAGTGTCTCCACGAGCCCCTGGTACAGCTGGTGATCACAATCTCGGCACCATTTCAGCAGGGGATCATACTTGGACAAGAGAACCAAGCTGTCCTTGGGCAAACGTTTCTCAGCTTCATCATCTCTGAGAGAGGAGGCAGAGGTGAGAATAAGAGATGAGAAAGGAGATAATGGTGGAAGTATGAGTGACAGGAGGACACAGAGACGGGAGGTCAGAAGAGTAGATGATGTGATGAAGTAACCGAGTGATGTAGGCGGCAATGGAGGTAAAGGACTGAGGACGGAGTGCAAGGAACGGCAACCAGACAGCCATGAGACATGACAGAGAGGTGTAAGGAGACTGGGAAGAAATTTCTTTTAAGTGCAAGAAAGGGAGGCAGAAAGGCATACAGACCCCGGAGAAGAGATGACAGAGGCTGTGACTGAGCATAGAGAAGGTCTGAGGGCCGCCTCCGCTACTCACATGCTGTTATCACTGTGCTGCGCCTGGTTGAACCTCCAGAAAGTTTTCCAGAGCGTCTCTACCAACGTAAACTGGAGATTCACCACCACATCCACAATAGCCTGCAATACAGAATAGTGGTCACGTGTCGGTGAAGGGCAGAGATGTCCGATGATGTAGTATCACGATCAGTGGTGGGTACCTCACAATGCTCACGGTACAGCAGCTGAAAGGCCTTAATAATGGCCAAGGTGATGCCATCTGGAAGCGGTTTTCCCTGCAGGTCTATGTCACCGAACTCTGGAAGTGTCCGAGAGGCATCTGTGAGGAGAAGCAAGAGTAATCGGTGAGTGCTGACACCGATAGTGGACCGCACAAGGACACAATGCCCCTCAGTCACATCATTTACAGGATAGTTGCAAAGTTACTTTATTATTTTAAGAACAATGAAAATGTTGCAGAAGTATTCATATCCTTGGTAGATTTTGCTCATGAATAGGTGGCAATGGTAAAGGGACCTACCCAGGAACTGCTGGTATTGCTGGACCTGGGAGCTGATATCAGAAAGGCCAGAAGCCGCCTGCTGGACTCCAACTCCATTACTCATTCCCTCCATCTTCTGGATCGGTTTCATTCTGGAAGAGACAGAAAACGGTGAGGGTGGAGACATAATATCGAACATGCCAGTCCACAGTGGCCGGAAGATGGGGGTGGTCCGACCTGCACATGATTTGGCCATTGATGTATGACAGGCAAAGATGATCAGGTGAGTAATAACTGCTCAGGGAACATTACTGCTGCACACACATCAACGAGGCCTCCAAAGAGTTGCACCTCAAAGAAGGCCTCAGTGAGGAGATAGGGTCTGTGTTTTTGTCTTCAATTTATAGCTCAGTGGGTCGCATGACAGATGGGGTTAGGGGGTCATAGTAGGAGACTACGGGTACCTCTGCTTCTGAGAGAAGGGCTGCTGTCGCATGGCAAGGTGCTGCTGGTCCTCCATTAGGCGCAGGAGGGGGGAGCTGGCTTTAATTCGGAGACCATAATAATGATACTTGGAGTTTCCTCTGCAAAAAAAGAAAAATGAACAGAGGTTACTGTGGTATAAGATTACAGCGTGAGATTCGGATGGACCTCAGTGTACCCCTCATGGTATCTATACATGATGCAAGGTGCAGACTCCATGGATCAGATCTGGGGGGATTAAGAAACAAGTTGTCTCCTTGGTCTAGCTCTAGCTCGTAATGTTCCTCCCACCAGTTCTGACAATGTCAACAGCGCAATGGGGGCATTATCTTGCTGGAAGAGGGCACTGCCAGCAGGTAATACACCTGCCATAAAGGAGGCACTGTTGTTCCACTCTTGTCCGTTTTCTTTCACTTCTGTGATATTGCAATATCTCAATAATATAGACGGAATAATCTCTACCTGGTCCCCAACCTCCGGGTGCGGAGCCCCATGAAGACAGAGCGAATGAGTTTCCCAAATGAGGCGGCGTTCACGGGCTCCAGTTTCTGCTCCTGGCAGTGCAGCAGGTAGTGGCAGTACAGGGTGCTCCGGGGAAGGCTCACCCCTTCTGCTGTCTCGTAGTTATCCAGGAGCCATTGCACCTGCTCGTAAAGGGAGAACAGTTATATGAGGTGGACGGTGAGAAGATACAGGGACCCCGAGTGCAGAGAGGGCGCGGACAAGTCTCTTACCGTGGCAGGGGAGGCACGTGTGGTGTGCGAGTAAGACTGCGTGGCGTTACCCATGATAAATCCACCCTGTATAACATAGGTCCCAGATCCTGACCCTCCACTGGCTCCGTTTCCTCCAGAAGCTCCTGGCGGTGTGGTGTTGGCAAGGATCTGTCCGCCGGATACATACATGGGGACGGAGGGACTGTTGGCCACAGCAGGGGATGATGTAGGGGAGCTGACCTGGCCAGTGGCACTCTGAGATTCATAGTAAGTGGATCCTGTGGCTTGGCTGTAGAGAGGCGTCTCTGTATAAGGGAAGGATCCCGAGCGACTACAAGAAATATGGAGCCGAGTAAGACATGGAGATTTCCAACATCTCCCAGGTAATGGAAGGCATAGGACTTACATAGTGCTGGTTGTATAGGTGGCGTCTCCTCCCTCCACATACTGGACCTGCCCGGGATACACGTGCTGTACAGGGACCTGCGGTAACTGCTGGACCTGAGATTGGGGACAATATATCAGACTCACAGAATATACAGATATATATACCGCCTCCTGCTATGCCACTTTCTCCTCGGACCCTCACATCGTGGCCTTATCACCCTAGGAACCTACTTTCAGAGCGGTGGGGGCTGTACCAAACAGCAAAACTTGTGGCACTCTCTGAACTTTGACTCTCTGCTTTGGGTGGTCTGCAAGAGGGGTGGAGAAACGTAGGTGATGAGGTATAAAATGGAACAGATCCACCCAATCGGAGCTGGGCCCTGGCAAAGGAGGCATGCAGTGGCAGGTTTGTGTCGGGCTGATCGTGCACTGGATGGGTGCGATCTCTAACTCCTCCTGATCTGTCTGAATCCTGGCTGAACTACACAGATACTGTCTGACTGAGCTCTGAGGAATAAAGAGAGCGTTACAGAGACACCGCCGGCCGGAGCCATCATTGTACACAGCAACAGCATTCATATAGGCAGTACTATCAGCGGAGATACCCACTACACGATGTGGCCACCCCCAGACAGTACATGTGTCATATCGGGTCATAGAGAGACCCCCAGCCAGTACATGTGTCATCTCAGGTCACAGGGGAGATCCCCAGCCAGTACATGTGTCATCTCAGGTCACAGAGGAGACCCCCAACCAGTACATGTGTCATATCGGGTCATAGAGAGACCCCCAGCCAGTACATGTGTCATCTCAGGTCACAGGGGAGATCGCCAGCCTGTACATGTGTCATATCGGGTCATAGAGAGACCCCAAGCCAGTATATCTGTCATATTGGGTCATAGAGGAGACCCTCAGCCAGTACATGTGTCATCTTAGGTCACAGGGGAGATCCCCAGCCAGTACATGTGTCATCTCAGGTCACAGGGGAGACCCCCAGCCAGTACATGTGTCATCTCAGGTCACAGGGGAGACCCCCAGCCAGTACATGTATCATATTGGGTCATAGAGAGATGCCCAGCCAGTATATCTGTCATAGTGGGTCATAGAAAAGACTCACCCAGCCAGCACATGTGTAATCTCAGGTCATACAGAAGACCCCCAGCCAGTACATGTGTCATCTCAGGTCATAGAGGAGACCCCCAGCCAGTACATGTATCATCTCAGGTCACAGGGGAGACCCCCAGCCAGTACATGTGTAATCTCAGATCATACAGAAGACCCCCAGCCAGTACATGTGTCATCTCAGGTCATAGAGGAGACCCCCAGCCAGTACATGTATCATCTCAGGTCACAGGGGAGACCCCCAGCCAGTACATGTGTAATCTCAGATCATACAGAAGACCCCCAGCCAGTACATGTGTCATCTCAGGTCATAGAGGAGACCCCCAGCCAGTACATGTGTCATCTCAGGTCATAGAGGAGACCCCCAGCCAGTACATGTGTCATCTCAGGTCACAGGGGAGACCCCCAGCCAGTACATGTATCATATTGGGTCATAGAGAGATGCCCAGCCAGTATATCTGTCATAGTGGGTCATAGAAGAGACTCACCCAGCCAGCACATGTGTAATCTCAGATCATACAGAAGACCCCCAGCCAGCACATGTGTAATCTCAGATCATACAGAAGACCCCCAGCCAGTACATGTGTCATCTCAGGTCATAGAGGAGACCCCCAGCCAGTACATGTGTCATCTCAGGTCATAGAAGAGACCCCCAGCCAGTACATGTGTTATATCGGATCATAGAGACCCCCAGCCAGCATGTGTCAAATTGGGTCATAGAGGAGACCCCCAGCCAATAAATGTGTCATATCGGGTCATAGACCCCCAGCCAGTACATCTGTCATCTCAGGTCATACAGGAGTCCCCAGCCAGTACATGTGTTATCTCAGGTCATACAAGAGTCCCCAGCCAGTACATGTGTCATCTCAGGTCATACAAGAGTCCCCAGCCAGTACATGTGTCATCTCAGGTCATACAGGAGTCCCCAGCCAGTACATGTGTCATCCCAAATCATAGAGGAGACCCCCAGTCAGTACATGTCTGATTTCAGGTCATAGAGGAGAACCCCAACCAGTATATGTGTCATATCGGGTCTTAGAGGAGACCCCTTAGCCAGTAGATGTGTTATTTTCGAGTCATAGAGGAGACCCCGGCCAGTAAATGTGTCATCTCAAATCATAGAGGAGACCCCTCCAGCCAGTACATGTGTCACTTCAAGTCATAGAGGAGACCCCCAGCCAGTACAAGTCTGATCTCAAGTCAGAGGAGACCCCCCATCCAGTAAATGTATTATCTCAAATCACAGAGGAGACCCCCCAGCCAGTACATGTGTCATTTTGAGTCATAGAGAGACCCCAACCAGTACAAGTGTCATCATAGGTCATAGAGGAGACCACCAGTCTGTACATGTGTCATCTCAGGTTATAGAGGAGACCCCCAGCCAGTACATGTGTCATCTCAGGTTATAGAGGAGACCCCCAGCCAGTACATGTGTCATCTCAGGTCACAGTGGAGACCCTCGGCCAATACATCTGTCATCTCAGGTTATAGAGAAGACCCCCAGCCAGTACATGTGTCATTTCAGGTCATAGAGGAGACCCCCAGCCAGTACATGTGTCATCTCAGGTCATAGAGGAGATCCCCAGTCTGTACATGTGTCATCTCAGGTCATAGAGGAGACCCCCAGCCAGTACATGTGTCATCTCAGGTCATAGAGGAGACCCCCAGCCAGTACATGTGTCATCTCAGGTTATAGAGGAGACCCCCGGCCAGTACATGTGTCATCTCAGGTCATAGAGGAGACCCCCAGTCTGAACATGTGTCATCTCAGGTCATAGAGGAGACCCCCAGCCAGTACATGTGTCATCTCAGGTTATAGATGAGAGCCCCAGCCAGTACATGTGTCATCTCAGGTCACAGGGGAGACCCCAAGCCTATACATATGTCATCTTAGGTCATAGAGGAGACCCCCAGCCAGTACATGTGTCATCTCAGGTCATAGAGGAGACCCCCAGCCAGTACATGTGTCATCTCAGGTTATAGAGGAGAGCCCCAGCCAGTACATGTGTCATCTCAGGTTATAGAGGAGACCCCCAGCCAGTACATGTACATGATATCAGTTTGCCCTCAGTTTGTGCAAGGATTGGTCTTGAAATCCCACATCTTGCTCCTATCATTCTCCCCAGGACACAAGCCCCCACATCCGTACCTCTGAAGTCCCCTGGACGTGCTGCAAACTCTGGACATTCAGCTGATGGACAGGAGAAGACTTCTGGGGTTGAGGAGTCGCCTGCACAACGGAGCACTAGAGGACGAGGAGAGTTACCATCAGGGGACCTTGTACCAGAAGATAATAGGACGAGGCGCCCCCATACAGCAATGCAGATGAATGCCTAGTGAAATAATACTGTGTGCCCACCTCTTGGGGGGCGACGTGCACCTGCAAGGGCTGGTTCTGTGCCGTCTTCAGGACTACGCTCTCACTCTGTAATAGAAAGCAGGACTCATCCTCAGTCGCTTGCCAAGCTCCATACTATGGGGGACGGCATAAGGGACTGGTCATGCACTTACCACTTAAGGGACCACTTACCTCCGGGGGAGAGAGTGCCGGCTGCTGCAATGTGTGCACCGCCAGGGAGACCTGAGCCGCCTTTGGGGCACTCTGCAACACTAGGCGCTATAAACGAGGGAAGAGAGAAGGCTAAAAGGTCCGACAGTCAAATTACTCTGCTGCAAAGGCCGGTGCGACGGACAGAACAGCACTATGCCATGGATGGATGTCAGGGAATACATGGAGCGTACGTATATACAGGCTCTAGGACATATGTATATACACAGGACAATGTATAATCTATCAATGATGATGATGATGATGATATGATGGACGGCGTCACGGGTGGCAGGTGGAGGCACAGTGACATACTTGCTGGGGTACAGATGCTCCAGCCAGCTGCAGTGGGGACACTGCAGTCACTTTGGGCTGGACCCAGGCTTGTACCAGCAGCCTCTGTGATTGGAGATGAAAGGATAATGTTAGCTATATGAGTGGGGGTGGAAGAAAGCGCAGAATAGGAGGAGAAAATACCAGGGAGGAAGGGCCTAGAGTGTGGCAGGAGGAGGGGCCTACGGGGCAGAGGAGGGACCTACAGGGCAGAGGAGGGGCCTACGGGGCAGAGGTGGAGCTTATAGTGGAGGAGGAAGGGCCTACAGCACAGAGCAATAGCCTGCAGCACAGAGCGAGAGCCTGCAGCACAGAGCGAGGGCCTGCAGCACAGAGCGAGGGCCTGCAGCACAGAGCGAGGGCCTGCAGCACAGAGCGAGGGCCTGCAGCACACAGCAAGGGCCTGTAGCACAGAACAAGGGCCTGCAGCACAGAACAAGGGCCTGCAGCACAGAACAAGGGCCTGCAGCACAGGGTCTATATGGCAGAGGAGGAGCCTACAGCACAGAGGAAGAGCCTATAGCACAGCGGAAGGGCCTACAGCACAGAGCAAGGGCCTACAGCACAGAGCAAGGGCCTGCAGCACAGAACAAGGACCTACAGCACACAGCTAGGGGCCTATATGGCAGTGGAGGTACCTACAGCACAGATGAAGGGCCTATAGCACAGCGGAAGGGCCTACAGCTCAGGAAAGGCCATAGGGCAGGAGAGAGGATGAAAGCAGGCGGAGTCTATACAGCAGAGCAAGGACCTACAGCGCACAGCAAGGGCCTACAGCACACATCAAGGGCCTACAGCACACAGCAAGGGCCTACAGCACAGAACAAGGGCCTACAGCACACAGCAAGGGGCCTATACGGCAGAGGAGGAGCCTACAGCACAGAGCAAGGGCCTACAGCTCAGGAAAGGCCATAGGGCAGGAGGGCAGATGAAAGCATGTTCAAGGATATGTTGAAGACTATGAGAAGCATCAGAAAACAGTTCTACGACCCAGAAGCTGTGTATGCAGGCTGTGTCTGATTTCTACTGCTTCCTAATACACTTTGCCTTCCACTTCTCCACCATTATGGAGATCTCTCTTTGCTGTCACCTCTTCTGTATTTTAGGAGGCTATGCACCTGGCCTGACCTTGTCCCGATCATACAAGTATGGGACGGCCACACAGCAGCACAAAGCTGTACCCTGATGAGGTCTGACAGCTCTGACCTGCTCCGTACCAACCTGCCGCTGTGTGAGCAGGACTAGGTCAGAATGTAAACAAGTGCTGGTAGAAAATAGAGGTATTGAAGAGGAATCAAAACCAGGTGCGAAGTAACCTTGTATACATCAAACCTCCAGGTGACATGTGTCTGACACCCCGGGCCGGTACCTGCTGTGCTGCCTGTACTTGCTGCACCACCTGTGTGGGCACGGCTGTCTGTGTGGTGGAGGACCCTCCGGGGCTCATCTCCCCGTCACTGGCTCTCATGCCGCTGTCTGTAGGACAGAAGAGACAACGTACATCGTTCATTAACTGATCCGGGCAACATAACCACCAGGTTTGTATGTGATAGTTTGGAGACGCCTTGTTCACACCCGTACTCACCAGAGACAGTGACCACTATGTACTGCTGCGGTGCAGGGGTCTGCGGGCCAGCTGACTGCCCACTGGGGGCTGCTGGAGTCACCTGTAGCTCTGCTACATACTGCTGGGAGGCACTCTGAGCAGAGGAAGGTGGCGTCGCCTGGAGATCAGTCACATAGGCTTGGGTAGCCATGATGGCCGGCAAGCAAGTCACGCTCTCTGTGGAGATACGACAAAACATCACAATGAGATCCATTTACTTCAGTGTGAAAGATGGCTGTGCTGCTGAACTAAGATGCTCCTCCATGCTTTACACTGCAGCACTACCCCTCCTCATTGACTGCTCTGTATAGCCAGAAGGTAGCTGCTGAGGTGACGATGCTGTATGTGATGATGGCGGGGGATGTCACGTTGCTCTATGTGATGGCGGCTGTGGTGACGGTGCTGTATGTAACAATGGCGGCTGACGTAACGATGCTGTATGTGATGATGGCAGCTGAGGTGACAGAGCTGTATGTGATGGCAACTGAGGTGACGCTGCTGTATCTGATGGCGGCTGAGGTGACGGTGCTGTATGTGATGGCAACTGAGGTGACGCTGCTGTATCTGATGGCGGCTGAGGTGACGGTGCTGTATGTGATGGTAGCTGAGTTGACGGTGCTGTATGTGACGATGGCGGCTGAGGTGACGGTGCTGTATGTGACGATGGCGGCTGCGGTGACGGTGCTGTATGTGATGGCGGCTGAGGTGACGGTGCTGTATGTGATGGCGGCTGAGGTGACGGTGCTGTATGTGATGGCGGCTGAGGTGACGCTGCTGTTTGTGACGATGGTGGCTGAGGTGACGCTGCTGTATGTGACGATGACGGCTGAGGTGACGCTGCTGTATGTGATGGTGGCTGAGGTGACAGTGCTGTATGTGACGATGGCGGCTGAGGTGACAGTGCTATATGTGACGATGGCGGCTGAGGTGACGCTGCTGTATGTGATGGTGGCTGAGGTGACGGTGCTGTATGTGATGGCAGCTGAGGTGACGCTGCTGTATGTGATGGCGGCTGAGGTGACGGTGCTGTATGTGATGGCGGCTGAGGTGACGGTGCTGTATGTGATGGCAACTGAGGTGACGCTGCTGTATATGATGGCGGCTGAGGTGACGCTGCTGTATGTGATGGCGGCTGAGGTGACGCTGCTGTATGTGATGGTGGCTGAGGTGACGGTGCTGTATGTGACGATGGCGGCTGAGGTGACGGTGCTGTATGTGACGATGGCGGCTGCGGTGACGGTGCTGTATGTGATGGCGGCTGAGGTGACGGTGCTGTATGTGATGGCGGCTGAGGTGACGGTGCTGTATGTGATGGCGGCTGAGGTGACGCTGCTGTTTGTGACGATGGTGGCTGAGGTGACGCTGCTGTATGTGACGATGACGGCTGAGGTGACGCTGCTGTATGTGATGGTGGCTGAGGTGACAGTGCTGTATGTGACGATGGCGGCTGAGGTGACAGTGCTATATGTGACGATGGCGGCTGAGGTGACGCTGCTGTATGTGATGGTGGCTGAGGTGACGGTGCTGTATGTGATGGCAGCTGAGGTGACGCTGCTGTATGTGATGGCGGCTGAGGTGACGGTGCTGTATGTGATGGCGGCTGAGGTGACGGTGCTGTATGTGATGGCAACTGAGGTGACGCTGCTGTATGTGATGGCGGCTGAGGTGACGCTGCTGTATGTGATGGCGGCTGAGGTGACGCTGCTGTATGTGATGGTGGCTGAGGTGACGCTGCTGTATGTGATGGCGGCTGAGGTGACGATGCTGTATGTGATGGTGTCTCCACAGCTTTTCTACATGTATTTGCATATTTCCCATAAGGGAGGGGGCAGTGTTCTGGATCACTGCGTTGATAAACACATGATGGTGTCTCCGTGGTGTTGGATGTTTTGATCTCCCAGAGGTCATTCATCCTTATCTTTACAGTGCTGTATGTGATGGCGGCTGAGGTGACGGTGCTGTATGTGACGATGGCGGCTGAGGTGACAGTGTTGTATGTGATGGCGGCTGAGGTGACGCTGCTGTATGTGACGATGGCGGCTGAGGTGACAGTGCTGTATGTGACGATGGCGGCTGAGGTGACGGTGCTGTATGTGATGGCGGCTGAGGTGACGGTGCTGTATGTGACGATGGCGGCTGAGGTGACAGTGCTGTATGTGACGATGGCGGCTGAGGTGACGGTGCTGTATGTGATGGCGGCTGAGGTGACAGTGCTGTATGTGATGGCGGCTGAGGTGACAGTGCTGTATGTGACAATGGCGGCTGAGGTGACGGTGCTGTATGTGATAGCGGCTGAGGTGACGGTGCTGTATGTGATGGCGGCTGAGGTGACGGTGCTGTATGTGATGGCGGCTGAGGTGACGGTGCTGTATGTGATGGCGGCTGAGGTGACGGTGCTGAGGTGACGCTGCTGTATGTGATGGCGGCTGAGGTGACGCTGCTGTATGTGATGGCGGCTGAGGTGACGCTGCTGTATGTGATGGCGGCTGAGGTGAGGCTGCTGTATGTGATGGCGGCTGAGGTGACGCTGCTGTATGTGACGATGGCGGCTGAGGTGACGCTGCTGTATGTGACGATGGCGGCTGAGGTGACAGTGTTGTATGTGATGGTGGCTGAGGTGACGCTGCTGTATGTGATGGTGGCTGAGGTGACGGTGCTGTATGTGACGATGGCGGCTGAGGTGACAGTGCTGTATGTGACGATGGTGGCTGAGGTGACGGTGCTGTATGTGATGGCGGCTGAGGTGACGGTGCTGTATGTGATGGCGGCTGAGGTGACGCTGCTGTATGTGATGGCGGCTGAGGTGACGCTGCTGTATGTGATGGCGGCTGAGGTGACGGTGCTGTATGTGATGGCGGCTGAGGTGACGCTGCTGTATGTGATGGCGGCTGAGGTGACGCTGCTGTATGTGATGGCGGCTGAGGTGACGCTGCTGTATGTGATGGCGGCTGAGGTGACGCTGCTGTATGTGATGGCGGCTCAGGTGACGCTGCTGTATGTGATGGCGGCTGAGGTGACGCTGCTGTATGTGATGGCGGCTGAGGTGACGGTGCTGTATGTGATGGCGGCTGAGGTGACGCTGCTGTATGTGATGGCGGATGAGGTGACACTGCTGTATGTGATGCTGCTGTATGTGATGGCGGCTGAGGTGACGCTGCTGTATGTGATGGCGGCTGAGGTGACGGTGCTGTGACGATGGCGGCTGAGGTGACAGTGCTGTATGTGACGATGGCGGCTGAGGTGACGCTTCTGTATGTGATGGCGGCTGAGGTGTCGGTGCTGTATGTGACGATGGCGGCTGAGGTGACGGTGGTGTATGTGATGGTGGCGGCTGAGGTGGCGGTGCTGTATGTGATGGTGGCTGAGATGACGGTGCTGTATGTGATGGTGGCGGCTGAGGTGACGGTGCTGTATGTGATGGCGGCTGAGGAGACGCTGCTGTATGTGATGGCGGCTGAGGTGACGGTGCTGTATGTGATGGCGGCTGAGGTGACGGTGCTGTATGTGATGGAGGCTGAGGTGACGCTGCTGTATGTGACGATGGTGGCTGAGGTGACGGTGCTGTATGTGACGATGGCGGCTGAGGTGACGGTGCTGTATGTGATAGCGGCTGAGGTTACGGTGCTGTAGGTGACGCTGCTGTATGTGATGGCGACTGAGGTGACGCTGCTGTATGTGATGGCGGCTGAGGTGACGGTGCTGTATGTGATGGCGGCTGAGGTGACGGTGCTGTATGTGATGGCGGCTGAGGTGACAGTGCTGTATGTGATGGAGGCTGAGGTGACGGTGCTGTATGTGATAGCGGCTGAGGTGACATTGCTGTATGTGATGGCGGCTGAGGTGACGCTGCTGTATGTGATGGCGGCTGAGGTGACAGTGTTGTATGTGATGTCGGCTGAGGTGACGGTGCTGTGACGATGGCGGCTGAGGTGACAGTGCTGTATGTGACTATGGCGGCTGAGGTGACGCTGCTGTATGTGATGGCGGCTGAGGTGTCGGTGCTGTATGTGACGATGGCGGCTGAGGTGACAGTGCTGTATGTGACTATGGCGGCTGAGGTGACGGTGCTGTATGTAATGGCGGCTGAGGTGACGGTGCTGTATGTGATGGCGGCTGAGGTGACGGTGCTGTATGTGACGATGGCGGCTGAGGTGACGCTGCTGTATGTGACGATGGTGGCTGAGGTGACGGTGCTGTATGTGATAGCGGCTGAGGTGACGGTGCTGTATGTGACGATGGTGGCTGAGGTGACGCTGCTGTATGTGACGATGGTGGCTGTGGTGACGGTGCTGTATGTGACGATGGCGGCTGAGGTGACGGTGCTGTATGTGACGATGGTGGCTGAGGTGACGGTGCTGTGATAGCGGCTGAGGTGACGGTGCTGTATGTGATGGTGGCTGAGGTGACGGTGCTGTATGTGATGGTGGCTGAGGTGACGGTGCTGTATGTGATGGTGGCTGAGGTGACGGTGCTGTATGTGATGGTGGCTGAGGTGACGGTGCTGTATGTGATGGTGGCTGAGGTGACGCTGCTGTATGTGATGGCGGCTGAGGTGACGCTGCTGTATGTGATGGCGGCTGAGGTGACGCTGCTGTATGTGATGGCTGAGGTGACGCTGCTGTATGTGATGGCGGCTGAGGTGAGGCTGCTGTATGTGATGGCGGCTGAGGTGACGCTGCTGTATGTGATGGCGGCTGAGGTGACGCTGCTGTATGTGACGATGGCGGCTGAGGTGACAGTGTTGTATGTGATGGTGGCTGAGGTGACGCTGCTGTATGTGATGGTGGCTGAGGTGACGGTGCTGTATGTGACGATGGCGGCTGAGGTGACAGTGCTGTATGTGACGATGGTGGCTGAGGTGACGGTGCTGTATGTGATGGCGGCTGAGGTGACGCTGCTGTATGTGATGGCGGCTGAGGTGACGGTGCTGTATGTGATGGCGGCTGAGGTGACGCTGCTGTATGTGATGGCGGCTGAGGTGACGCTGCTGTATGTGATGGCGGCTGAGGTGACGCTGCTGTATGTGATGGCGGCTGAGGTGACGCTGCTGTATGTGATGGCGGCTGAGGTGACGCTGCTGTATGTGATGGCGGCTGAGGTGACGCTGCTGTATGTGATGGCGGCTGAGGTGACGGTGCTGTATGTGATGGCGGCTGAGGTGACGCTGCTGTATGTGATGGCGGATGAGGTGACACTGCTGTATGTGATGCTGCTGTATGTGATGGCGGCTGAGGTGACGCTGCTGTATGTGATGGCGGCTGAGGTGACAGTGTTGTATGTGATGGCGGCTGAGGTGACGGTGCTGTGACGATGGCGGCTGAGGTGACAGTGCTGTATGTGACGATGGCGGCTGAGGTGACGCTTCTGTATGTGATGGCGGCTGAGGTGTCGGTGCTGTATGTGACGATGGCGGCTGAGGTGACGGTGCTGTATGTGATAGCGGCTGAGGTGACGGTGCTGTAGGTGACGCTGCTGTATGTGATGGCGACTGAGGTGACGCTGCTGTATGTGATGGCGGCTGAGGTGACGGTGCTGTATGTGATGGCGGCTGAGGTGACGGTGCTGTATGTGATGGCGGCTGAGGTGACAGTGCTGTATGTGATGGAGGCTGAGGTGACGGTGCTGTATGTGATAGCGGCTGAGGTGACATTGCTGTATGTGATGGCGGCTGAGGTGACGCTGCTGTATGTGATGGCGGCTGAGGTGACAGTGTTGTATGTGATGTCGGCTGAGGTGACGGTGCTGTGACGATGGCGGCTGAGGTGACAGTGCTGTATGTGACTATGGCGGCTGAGGTGACGCTGCTGTATGTGATGGCGGCTGAGGTGTCGGTGCTGTATGTGACGATGGCGGCTGAGGTGACAGTGCTGTATGTGACTATGGCGGCTGAGGTGACGGTGCTGTATGTAATGGCGGCTGAGGTGACGGTGCTGTATGTGATGGCGGCTGAGGTGACGGTGCTGTATGTGACGATGGTGGCTGAGGTGACGCTGCTGTATGTGACGATGGTGGCTGTGGTGACGGTGCTGTATGTGACGATGGCGGCTGAGGTGACGCTGCTGTATGTGACGATGGTGGCTGAGGTGACGGTGCTGTATGTGATAGCGGCTGAGGTGACGGTGCTGTATGTGACGATGGTGGCTGAGGTGACGCTGCTGTATGTGACGATGGTGGCTGTGGTGACGGTGCTGTATGTGACGATGGCGGCTGAGGTGACGGTGCTGTATGTGACGATGGTGGCTGAGGTGACGGTGCTGTGATAGCGGCTGAGGTGACGGTGCTGTATGTGATGGTGGCTGAGGTGACGGTGCTGTATGTGATGGTGGCTGAGGTGACGGTGCTGTATGTGATGGTGGCTGAGGTGACGGTGCTGTATGTGATGGTGGCTGAGGTGACGGTGCTGTATGTGATGGTGGCTGAGGTGACGGTGCTGTATGTGACGATGGCGGCTGAGGTGACAGTGCTGTATGTGATGGTGGCTGAGGTGACGGTGCTGTATGTGATGGTGGCTGAGGTGACGGTGCTGTATGTGATGGTGGCTGAGGTGACGGTGCTGTATGTGACGATGGCGGCTGAGGTGACGGTGCTGTATGTGATAGCGGCTGAGGTGACGGTGCTGTATGTGATGGTGGCTGAGGTGACGGTGCTGTATGTGATGGTGGCTGAGGTGACGGTGCTGTATGTGATGGTGGCTGAGGTGACGGTGCTGTATGTGATGGTGGCTGAGGTGACGGTGCTGTATGTGATGGTGGCTGAGGTGACGGTGCTGTATGTGACGATGGCGGCTGAGGTGACGGTGCTGTATGCGATAGCGGCTGAGGTGACGGTGCTGTATGTGATGGTGGCTGAGGTGACGGTGCTGTATGTGACGATGGTGGCTGAGGTGACGCTGCTGTATGTGACGATGGTGGCTGAGGTGACGGTGCTGTATGTGATGGTGGCTGAGGTGACGGTGCTGTATGTGACGATGGTGGCTGAGGTGACGGTGCTGTATGTGATAGCGGCTGAGGTGACGCTGCTGTATGTGACGATGGTGGCTGAGGTGACAGTGTATGTCATGATACGTTTTAGTTTCCTCTCACTTTATTACGTCGTTGTGCAGGGTCGGCCCCACAGATTACTGTGCACCCAGTGTGGCCGGCGGCCTCCCCGTCACTAGCTTCTGTACAGTAAGTCACAGGCACCATATTCCCTCACAGACTCGGCTCCTGTGTTCCCGCCCTCACCTCCATAACTGACAGAACTCTGCCCGAGTGACAACATTACACGCAGAGACCATTTCACGTCACTGCATTGGTTTCTTCCGCCTCCCCCCCCCCCTTCATTATGCGGCTAGTTAGTACTTGCCAGGCTCCGCCCCTTTCACAGATTTAGCCAATCAACACTCGTATAGATGTCTCCATAAGTGCTCTGCCTCTTTCCTTCTCAGGTTTCCATGGTGACGCGCGGCCTGCTCATCTCTCCCGCTCGCACCAGGCGCCGCCATTTTAGAAAGGGGAGGGGTGGCCAAACCGTTTGACGTCGTCATAACGACCGAGTGTTGCTCGGTTTTCGGTGTTTACGCCACTGCCGGGGACACCTACCTAGCGGCTGTTTTGCTGTCACAGCGCTGTCTCAGATAACTTATCGCGGGTTTCCGGCTTCTCTCCACTGCTGGATCCCGGGGAGTGCCCGGTGGGAAAATACCACCAACCCCACCCTGCTGGTTACGGATACACCGAATATGTAACGAGGTTACCGAACCCTGGCTGTCGGGGCAGTTGTTGTTGTTGATTCCCGTTGCCGGGGTTCTTGTCGCCACGACTACCGTGGTTATGGCCGCTCCGTCCCTCACCCGGGCAACTGTTGCTACCGTCCCTCCCCTTCTTGTCGTCAACGATGGTGAAGCGAAGAGCGATCTGATTGGTCGAATGATATGTCAATCACAACGTGACGCGCAGCTCCGGTTAGGAAATAACAAACGACTGTCAGGAAAAGAAGGCGGTACTCGGTGGGGTATGGTGAGCGCTGATTGGTGCAGCACCTGTCCATCAGTTCAACGCTGTGATTGGGTAGAGCCTGTCACGCCTCCCGTGATTTTATGGAAACTGTTGCCTTCTTTCCTGAGTCTGATTGGACGCGTCTGGATTCCTGTCATGTTGTGACAGGCAGGGGGACAGCTGTCACTAATCTGTGCGCATGCGTGCAGAGCATTGGCTTCTGGGAATTGTAGTTTCAGTTGTCCACGTCGTCTACTACTTCGCTTTGTTGTGTAAAGTCCAATTTGTGGTGTCCTCAGTGCTGGCACTATGTTACTGGGGCCGACTGGTAGTTTCCTCTTAACTCCTTCCAGATGGGGTCAGTTTCCTTTTTTTTTCTTCTATGGTCTCTTTTTCCTCCCCTTCTTGCAAGAGACATAACTTTTTAATTTTTCCATCCACGAGGGCTCATTTATGGCTCATTCGTGTTACCGAATAGTGCGGAAAATGGGGGAAGAATGCTAAATTTGGTGAAATGTTGGGTGAAATCTGCAATTCCACCATTGTGTTTTTTAACTTTTATTTTTGTTTGTGGGGTTTTTATAATGTGATTTTTCAGGGTCGGTACCATTACAAGGATGCCAAACAAAAACAATTTTATATATATATATATATATATATATATATATATATATATATATATATATATATATATATATATATATATATATATATATATATATATATATATATAAAGAAAGGCCTCCAGGACAGCCTGAAAATCCTAGAGAAATTCAGCTCCACCTGGGCTCTACCGGTCAACCTAAAGAAAACCAACACCATGGTGTTCCAGAGGAGAAAGAGAAGATCAGACCAACACCCATCATTTATCCTCAACAACTGCGACCTCACAGGAACAGACAAATATACCTACCTGGGCCTAGAGATTCACCGGTCAGGGAGTTTCAAACAAGCCATAGAGACCCTGAAAGACAAGGCCTGCAAAACCTTCTATGCCACCCAAAGGACACTCTACCATCTGAAGCCACCAGTGAGGGTCTGGCTAAAAATCTTCGACTCAATCATCGCCCCAATCCTCCTGTATGGCAGCGAAGTCTGGGGTCCTCACACCTACCCAGACTGGTCAAAGTGGGATTCCAGTCCAACAGAAATATTCCACCTGGAATTCTGCAAGCACCTTCTCCAGGTCCATCGGAGCACCTCCAACAGTGCTTGTTGGGCCGAGCTGGGCAGATTCCCTCTACACCTAACAGTTCTAAAGAGGGCGCTGTCATTCCGGGCTCACCTGCATAGGAGCAATCGAAGCTCCCATCACCATAAAGCCCTGATACATGTAGGTGAAACAGAAAAACCAGAACCCCCGGAACAGCCCAGCCAAACCCAACCGGACCAGAACACCAATCACAACAACCTGACAAAAGCCGGAATCAGGAAGATGGCAGATGAAGGCCAGGAGAGGTATGTCAGTGACTGGAAGAATGATATCATCAGCTCACAGAAACTGACCATGTACTGGAGCCTACAGAGAGACTACAGACTGGCCCCATATCTGGAGAAACTCCCGGACCCCAGAGACCGCCAGATCCTGAGCCGATATCGACTCAGTGCCCACAGTCTGGCCATCGAATGTGGCCGACACAGGCAGAGCTACAAGCCCAGGGAGGAAAGACTGTGCCAACACTGTGACCAGGAGGCCATAGAGGACGAAACCCACTTCCTGCTACACTGCTCCAAATACTCAGCAGTGAGGGACACTCACTTCAGGAGACTCTCACATCTCTTCCCAGACTTCATCACCATGAAAGAGGAAGAGAAAACATATATCCTGCTGGGAGAAGAAGAGAGAGCAATGGAGATAGCAGCGCGGTATGTGAGCGAATGTCATAGACTGCGAGAAAGAGAAGTACGATGCCATGGACTATAGCCCCCAACCTGGACCTGCCCCATCCACCTCCCCTATGCCATGGACTATAGCCCCCAACCTGGATCTGCCCCATCCACCTCCCCTATGCCATGGACTATAGCCCCCAACCTGGATCTGCCCCATCCACCTCCCCCACAGCTCCTACCCAACATCCCCACAGTCCCTATCCCTATTGCCTCTATACACTTGCTTTGGCAAAACTGATGTGTATTTGGTCCTGCCAATAAAGCTTCTTTGAATCTTGAATCTATATATATTAGTGGTGCAGTGACCCCTGTTACAGGTAGGGGGCGCTGCATGGTCTATTCAGAATATGCACGGAGGCGTATTGAGGCCATAAGAATGCATGGTGGTTGTGGGTATAACTGTGATGAGACAAAGTCCGGCAGGATTGTAAATGGCGGGTATGTGTCGCAGAGGAAGTCTGCGCGGTAAGCCTTCAGTATTGTTGTTCTGGGACCTGTAGTCCCACAAGTATTTGTATAGTTTATAGAGCAAGGCTTACTGGCCTAGTTTAACCCCTTTACCCCCAAGGGTGGTTTGCACGTTAATGACCAGGCCAATTTTTACAATTCTGACCACTGTCCCTTTATGAGGTTATAACTCTGGAACGCTTCAACGGATCTCAGTGATTCTGACATTGTTTTCTCGTGACATATTGTACTTCATGATAGTGGTAAAAAATTCTTTGATAGTACCTGCGTTTATTTGTGAAAAAAAAACGGAAATTTGGCGAAAATTATGAAAATTTCGCAATTTTTCAACTTTGATTTTTTTTATGCAATTAAATCACAGAGATATGTCATATAAAATACTTAATAAGTAACATTTCCCACATGTCTACTTTACATCAGCACAATTTTGGAACCAAAATTTTTTTTTGTTAGGGAGTTATAAGGGTTAAAAGTTGACCAGCAATTTCTCATTTTTACAACACCATTTTTTTTTAGGGACCACATCTCATTTGAAGTCATTTTGAGGGGTTTATATGATAGAAAATACCCAAGTGTGACACCATTCTAAAAACTGCACCCCTCAAGGTGCTCAAAACCACATTCAAGAAGTTTATTAACCCTTCTGGTGCTTCACTGGAATTTTTGGAATGTTTAAATAAAAATGAACATTTAACTTTTTTTCACAAAAAAATTTACTTCAGCTCCAATTTGTTTTATTTTACCAAGGGTAACAGGAGAAAATGGACCCCAAAAGTTGTTGTACAATTTGTCCTGAGTACGCTGATACCCCATATGTGGGTTTAAACCACTCTTTGGGCGCATGACAGAGCTTGGAAGGGAAGGAGCGCCGTTTGACTTTTCAATGCAAAATTGACAGGAATTGAGATGGGACGCCATGTTGTGTTTGGAGAGCCACTGATGTGCCTAAACATTGAAACCCCCCACAAGTGACACCATTTTGGAAAGTAGACCCCCTAAGGAACTTATCTAGATGTGTGGTGAGCGCTTTGACCCACCAAGGGCTTCACAGAAGTTTATAATGCAGAGCCGTAAAAATAAAACAAACATTTTTCCCACAAAAATTATTTTTTAGCCCCCAGTTTTGTATTTTCCCAAGGGTAACAGGAGAAATTGGACCTCAAAATTTGTTGTCCAATTTGTCCTGAGTGCGCTGATACCCCATATGTGAAGGGGAACCACTGTTTGGGCGCATGGGAGGGCTCAGTAGGGAAGGAGCGCCATTTGGAATGCAGACTTAGACCGGCGTCACACTCAGCGTATAAAAATACGGTCCGTAATTTACGGCCGTAATACGCTGAAAAGTCCCCAAAATAGTGGTCCGTATCTCCTCCGTAGGCAGGGTGTGTCAGCGTATTTTGCGCATGGCATCCTCCGTATGTAATCCGTATGGCATCCGTACTGCGAGATTTTCTCGCAGGCTTGCAAAACTGACATACGGATATACAAGGAATCCATGTGCTCAAAAAATAATAACATATATACTGTGTGTATATATATATATATATATATATATATATATATATATATATGTATATAATATAAATATATTAATATTTCATACAGCGCTAGATAGCTTAAAAGCCGCTAATTCAATTATTCTCGAGTCACGGTAGCGGTGGGGTCGGCGGGAGAGGGCACTGAGGTATACTTACCTAGTCCCAGCGATCCTCGCGCTGTCCCTGCCGTCCCACGGTCTTCTGTGCTGCAGCTTCTTCCCCTCTTTAGCGGTCACGTGGGACCGCTCATTAGAAAAATGAATAGGCGGCTCCACCTCCCATAGGGGTGGAGCCGCCTATTCATTTCTCTAATCAGCGGTGCCGGTGACCGCTGATAGAGGAAGAGGCTGCGGCACCGAAGACAGCTGTGACAGGCAGAGGGAGCGAACGCCGGGAGCAGGTAAGTATGTAATATTCACCTGTCCGCGTTGCAGCCGCCGGGCACCGCTACATCTTCCCTGCGTCGCTGCGCTCTGAATGTTCAGGTCAGAGGGCGCGATGACGCATATAGTGTGCGCGGCGCCCTCTGCCTGATCAGTCAGAGCGGAGAGACGCTGGGACCGGACGCTGGGAGCTGCAATCAGCGAGGTGAGTATGGCTTTTTTTTTTTTTTATTGCAGCAGCAGCGGCCATGGCACAGATTTATGTGGAGCATCTATGGGGAATATGAACGCTGCAGAGCACTATATGGGGCACAGCCAAGGGGAAATATGGACAGTGCAGAGCACTGTATGGGGCACAGCCAAGGGGGAATATGAACAGTGCAGAGCACTATATGGCACAGCTATGGGGGAATATGAACAGTGCAGAGCACTATATGGCACAGCTATGGGGAAATAATGGTCTATTTTTATTTTTGAAATTCACCGGTAAATGCTGCATTTCCACCCTAGGCTTATACTCGAGTCAATAGGTTTTCCCAGTTTTTTGTGGCAAAATTAGGGGGGTCGGCTTATACTCGGGTCGGCTTATACTCGAGTATATACGGTATATATATACATACAGTGGTGTTCAAAAGTCCTGCATAGGATAAATTGATTGATTTTTCAAGTTTTAAACGTTTTCTGTCGAATATTTTCGATGCTAATATGACATATTATATATCGTTTTGTTCAGAATACAATTTTGCATTCTTTCCCTGTAATATTTTTAGCTTTTGAAGCAGTTTTGCCTGAAATTATTGCAACAATATGGGAATTGAAAGCAAAACTAAACATTGTACAGCTTCAGATCCAAAATTAGCCAATCACAGATGAGGTTCTTGTGACCATCATAACCGGGATATGGCAGCCAATCACATTGCATTACATCTGCTGCTTTGTTTGTTTTATCTGTTGGTCTATCTAGTGAATCATACTGTAGAGTTTTATGATGGGAGCCTTCAGATTTTTGCCAGCGGAGGATCGTGTGCGAGTTGTGGTGCTACATGAAGAGGGTTATACTGGCCCCCAGATCGCAAGGAAGGTCGGCTGTAATCAGAGTACAGTCGTAAGAATTTTGCAGAAACATAAGCAGCTTGGAATCACCCAGGACAGGCCCAGATCTGGTCGGCCCAGAAAGTCAACTAAAAGGGAGGATAGAGTACTGATAAGAACATCCCTTGCCAATGGAAAGCTCAGCTCTCCTCAGCTTCTGCGAGAATGGCAAGAAAAGTGCAATATTGAGGTAGCAACATCAACTGTTAGGAATAGATGTTTGGAAGCAGGATTGAGAGGGTGCAAGGCCCGAAAGAAGCCATTGATGACAGCCATACAAAGACAAAGGCGAAAACTGTGGGCATTGAAATAGTTAAAATGGAGGAAGGAGGAGTGGGAAAAAGTGCTATTTAGTGATGAAAGCACTTTTTGCATTTTAGGAAATGATGGCAAGTCTTATGTGAGAAGGTTCCCACATGAAGAGTACAAGCCAGAGTGTTTGAGCTCCTCTGTGAAACATCCGATGAAAGTAATGGTCTGGGGCTGTATGGCAGCCAATGGTGTTGGAAGGCTTCATATTGTGGAGGGTATGGTTAATGCAAAAAAATACATAGACATCCTTAATAAGAAAATGCCTTCTGCTCAACACTCTGAATTAAATAAAAAATAATAAATCTTAAAAAGTAAAATTTAAGTCTGTGTGAACTTGCATTGGAAGTTAGTGAACTTAGAAACCTGTTCACCATTCTACACACTGTACTAGTGTAGGTATGGTTATGCTGTAAAAAAAATGATCAAAAATGCACATACCATAACAATTTATACACTTGGGACATTCAAAAATGAGTATGGCATACAATGAGGGATTACAAAAACATATCTGTTCCACCAGTTTCACTGTAGAGATGCAGAAGTATGAAACATATAGTTTTCTTCACGCCTATGCAGGACTTTTGAACACCACTGTATATATACCTATTCTATGTGTACAGATTTATTCCACCTATTCTATTGTAAGCTGTCAGTGTGATTTTACTGTACACCGCACTGAATTGCCGGTAAAATTGATGAAGCAGTTTTATTCTTCGGGTCAGTACGATTACAGCGACACCTCATTTATATAATTTTTTTATGTTTTGGCGCTTTTATACGATAAAAACTATTTTATAGAAAAAATAATTATTTTTACATCGCTTTATTCTGAGGACTATAACTTTTTTATTTTTTTGCTGATGATTCTGTATGGCGGCTCGTTTTTTGCGGGACAAGATGACGTTTTCAGCGGTACCATGGTTATTTATATCTGTCTTTTGATCGCGTTATTCCACTTTTTGTTCGGCGGTATGATAATAAAGCGTTGTTTTTTTCGTTTTTGTTTTTTTTTTCTTACGGTGTTTACTGAAGGGGTTAACTAGTGGGCCAGTTTTTTTTTTTTTTTTATTTAGATAAAGAAATGTATTTACGGGAATAATATTTTTTTTTTTTCATTATTTAGGAATATTTTTATTTTTTTTTACACATTTGGAAAAAAATTTTTTTACTTTTTTACTTTGTCCCAGGTGGGACATCACAGATCGGTGACCTGACAGTTTGCACAGCACTCTGTCAGATCACCGATCTGTCTCAGAGCACTGCAGGCTTCACAATGCCTGCTCTGAGCAGGCTCTGTGAAGCCACCTCCCTCCCTGCAGGACCCGGATGCCGCGGCCATCTTGGATCCGGGCCTGCTACAGGGAGGGAGATAGGGAGACCCTCGCAGCAACGCGATCACATCGCGTTGCTGCGCGGGGCTCAGGGAAGCCCGCAGGGAGCCCCCTTCCTGCGCGATGCTTCCCTGCACCGCCGGCACATCGCGATCATGTTTGATCGCGGTGTGCCGGGGGTTAATGTGCCGGGAGCAGTCCGTGACCGCTCCTGGCACATATTGCCGGATGTCAGCTTTAATAGGCAGCTGACACCCGGCCGCGATCGGCCACGCTCCCCCCGTGTGCGCGGCCGATCGCGTATGACATACTATCCCATCGGTGGTCATAGGGGCCCACCCCACCTCGACGGGATAGTACGTCTAATGTCAGAAAGGGGTTAAAGAGCTGGGCGGGTCGAACTAGCCACACACACCTCCCACCTGTGGGAGTGGTTGCAGCTTCATAATGTGACCAGGGTGTGGGTCACATGGTTGAGAGTTTTTGGATCTGAATGGTCTGTACTGTAGGTCCTGGAAGAGGTCAGGTCTGTGTTGGAAGCTCCTGTGAGTGGAGCCTTCCTGGATGCACCTGGAGAGACCATGGACCTGGACGGTCTTTGTTGGAAGCTCCTGTGAGTGGAGACTTCCTGGAAGCACCTGGAGAGACCGTGGACCTGAACGGTCTGTGTTGGAGGCTCCTGTGAGTGGAGACTTCCTGGAAGCACCTGGAGAGACTGTGAACCTGAACGGTCTGTGTTGGAGGCTCCTGTGAGTGGAGATTTCCTGGAAGCACCTGGAGAGACCGTGGACCTGGACGGTCTGTGTTGGAAGCCCCTGTGAGTGGAGACTTCCTGGAGAGACCGTGGACCTATAGAGCATGGGGTGGCATCTGTGTTGGCGAAGCCAGGACTGACAAGGAGTCAGCATGAGGAGCGGAGCTCCTAGAAGGTAACCCCCGGACAAGGGGGATTGTAATATGCGGCAGAGAAGTTTATCTGCTGCATGAACAGACTGGTGGTCGTGATATGTTCTTATGTGATGAAGTAATGGACTATGTGTAAGCCAGTGATGTGCAACCTGGCTTACGATGCGGTTTATGCTGTATACAATAAACTGTATGGACTGACTTATGTGTGAAAAATCGTGCCTGACCACGTTAATCCCGTGCCAAGCGAGTGTCCACAAACAGTAAGCGCAACGCCACAATATATTAGTGTAAAAAGCAGAAATTTGAAAATAGTTTTTTTTCTGAGCTCCATCCCTTTTATTATGCTCATGTGTGTGGATGGAGGGGTTTATTTTTTACGTATTGAGGTTTTTGGGTCCATACGACATTTTGATGATGTTTAGTTGCCTTTTCGAGGGATATACAGCACTTTGATTATTTTTCAGACATGGACAGATGCAGGTGGCAGTCGTGTAACACAGCTGGCAGCTGCCATGTCTGGTGCAGGCTCAGCTCCTGAGTCCGCTCCATAGTCTAGCACAGCCGCTATTGCGTAGTTAATAGACCGTAACACTGAAAGATACAACATAATATACCGCAATACATAGATTATTGACAAAGACAAACTGAGACTAAAAAAATAACTTTTATTGCAATTTTTTTTTATTAAGGCCTATAATTGGCTGCATTCTTCAGACCAGTGGGGACAACCTGCGTGATAGGGGGGATCTGACAGGTGAGTATTAGTCATTTTATTATGTGATCACAAGTCTTTTTAAAATCCTATACACCCCTATAGGGCAAAAAAGTCAAGTAAAGGTCTAGAAAAGCTTGTGAAGGAAAGGTGATCAGGTTTCCGAAGGAAGGAAATCGGTCACAGTTAAAGGTGTTTTGTATTTCAGAGAATGTGATCTATAATGTTATTATTTGGGGGGGTTGATATTTTTTACAACATTACAGCTCGTGTGAACCCTGCGATCTTTGTTTCTTCTGCTCTGCAGCCTCTTTCCGGTCGCTCACATCCTCTCACGACTCTCCGCCGCTGGTTGTTGTCACATTTTCCTTCTCATAAGTGTCGGGGGCGACGTGTAACCTGTGGGTTCTGAGCAAATGTAGATTACTTCTGTCACATCTGAGTAGATGCCACCCGGATAGGGGAGGGAGGCTGTGGTTATCTGTACAATGAGTACCTGCAGTTCCTCAATAGCTATAGAGACACAGTACTTAATGGGAAGCAGCACGTGCAACTATGTGTTATGTTTTTATTTTAATTTTTTTGCTGATAAATGAGGCTTCTATGTTATTAATGAGGAATGGTGAGCCATCGATCTAGAGAATCGGAGTCATAGTGATGTATCGTGCCCTTCAGCACAGAACTATTTATATGGTTTAGGGAATATCTAATTACAACAACCCTTACCTTATACACAGGCACAACAAGAATATGGTGATTGCCATAAGTCTAGCTTCTAAACTCCTTGTTGACCAGCAGTAATGGCCCTAGAGGTATAATCCAGCCCTACATTTTCCCCTAAAAATAAATGGTTTGAATTAAAGGCGTATCCCCATCATAGAGGGGTTACAGCATGAGATTGGTCTATATGGCTTCTCTTTCGCACGGTGAAGCTATTTTTTTCCTTTGCTGTGCTTGAAGGGAGTCTATCAGCACAGAATGACTGCTCAAACCAAGTACAGGCGCTTGGTGTACCCTTAGTGTGGCCAACATTTAAGTGCGCCTTCCCACCTTCTTGTTTTCTCTCTATCTGCGCCTTCCCTCTCCTTTGATTGACAGCTCAGGCTTAATAGAGCTAGAGAAGGGAGGAGATAGAAACAAGTTGGTGCACTTAAATGTTTGGGTGCAAAGAAAAATGGCCTCCAGTTTACATAATTCCCTATGTAAAAATAAAAAGTTAAAAAGAAAAGGGCTCAATACTGACCCTTCATGGTATCCCACTGTTTAGTGACCCAATGAGTGTGTGTTGTGTTAATAATCACCCTCTGTTTCCTATCACTGAGACAGTTTTTTACCCAGATTAAATTAATTCCAGCAGATTAAATTCATTCCAGTTATTATAAATTTTCTGACATCCAGACAGTTGCAAAACAATAATAAAGTTATAGCTGTCGAAATATGGTAAAAATGGGTTGTCACCCAGCAGTTCCCTTTCAGTGTTTCAGCAGTCACTGAATATTACACAACAGCTTAAAGGAGGGGTGCTGCTCGAAAATTCTTCCTGATCATTGCGTCACTATTATCGTAGAGTTCCCATGTAGCGTTTCTGATGCTTGTTTTAAATAAGGGGGTTTTCCAACTTCTTAACTCCTTCCCACAAATGGTTTTGCTAATTACATCCTGGGAAGGAGTCATCTTGTGTGGAGGGGGCTCAGGAGCTGAACTCCCTCCACAACAGATATTGGCTAAATTAAATAGCCGACATTTATCGAGTTCTAGGCGCTGCTGTTGACCATTTATATGCTGCTCACAATCTCTGACAGAGGCATTTAAATGCAATATGGCTGGATGCCCGCGCATATCGGCCCCCTACGACACGATTACATTACATGGGGCACATTAGCATTTCAGAAGAAGAGCTTGACAACTTCTAGATAATCTTTTTTTGCTCTCTACGTTTTATAGTATTATACCCTGTCCACCTCGGGCCCGTGGTTTGTATCAGTGACGGCGTGCTCTCGTCTTTTTTTTAATCATAAAGGCCACAATTGCTTTCTATGCTGGAATAGACATGTCACAGCTCTCTACGGTAAAGGCGTGTCTTGCTTCATTGCAGTCTGCGGAGAGATGACCCATTTTAACAGGGAGGCCACAAGTTTTCAAGCAAAGTTGCAACAATTTGGGGCAAAAATCCGAAACTAAAGTAAGGATATTTGCTGCAGACCCACACATAGATTGTGAGTGGACCGAGATAATTGGTGGTTTTTATGTGCAGCTTATCACACTGCATTACCGGTGGTCCCTGCGAGTCCTGAGAATGTAACCAGGTCCTTAAAGGATTAAGCATTGTTCTTTCCTGGTTGGAAAAAGAAAACACAATATGTGATTGCAGCTCAAAATCGTTGTGTTGATCACAAGCTGGAAAGAGAAGATCAGGGTTGTAAAAAGAGAAGTATCCGTATAAATCTGACCTCGTGCTCGCCTCATAAATACGGGACTGTACCATGGCAGATAGGCTTATCTTCACTTTTTATTGTTCTTTACATTGCTGTTGTAATTTGCACTTTCCAGATTAGAAATGGAAACCAGCGATTCTCGACTTACTAATATTTATGGCCCTCTTCTACGTACAGAAGTCAAATCTTCATTTCTTGCTTGTTTTTTTTTTTTTTTTAAGTAGATTAAACCTTGTCATGCATCAGAGATTATAGATGGCTGTCTTCTAGGGATAATCCCATAAATTAAAATAACAAAGCACTTACTGAACAACTTATGAACAATAGCCTTAATGACTGAAAAATAAAAACCTGGTCAACTTTCTCACAATACATCTGGCATGAGTTGGCTTCTGTCACTCCATTTAGTGTCACCAAAGAGGTCATTGGAAAATTGTATAAAGTGTTGAATTGTCTTTTTCTGTCTTTAAAAGGTTTTACGACTTTTTAGCGAGAAAAGTGTCACATTTAGCAAAATGTCGCAAAAAAAATGTGGCAAAATAAGTGGCGTACATATAATCCCTCCAGGAGGGACTGGAGTAGGGCAGCCCCAAATTTTGCATCTTTTTAAAAAGTAGCCTCTGTCTAAACTTAGGCTCAGAAAAAAATCCAAAGTAACCCATAACCCATGCAAGAAGACTGAAGCGGCATTCGGGAACGTAGTTTGAGCCATTTTCAAGAATGAGACTGTTTGAAACAGGACACCACAGGCAACAGCAAAGTCTAGTTACAATCAAAACCTGGTAAAGAACCAGATTGGGAGTCAAGGGATCAAGGCAAGAGATGTATCCCAAAATTGTAAAAGACAACAGAATTCGGACTCCAAATCCAGGTAAAAACTAGGGCCAGGCATTACAAGATAGACACCAGAAAATCATAATATCACAGCATTGAAAATTGGGTTTGGGGCCAATTAAAATTAACTTTCTACCTTATTCCATCATCTGCCAATTACCATTGTGATGTGACCTGACTGTTGGCTGTGGCCAGGTCTAGTGCGGTCTTTGATTTACGCACCTGGATCATCTTCTGGGTCAGAGAATGCTCCCTTCCTCTATGGCTATGGCTACCCTTTGCTCTGCTCCACTATGAGTCTTATGAATTGCGTTTCTTAAGGTACCGTCACACTAGACGATATCGCTAGCGATCCGTGACGTTGCAGCGTCATCGCTAGCGATATCGTCCAGTGTGACAGGCAGCAGCGATCAGGCCCCTGCTGTGCTGTCGCTGGTCGGGGAAGAAAGTCCAGAACTTTATTTCGTCGCTGGACTCCCCGTAGACATCGCTGAATCGGCGTGTGTGACACCGATTCAGCGATGTCTTCACTGGTAACCAGGGTAAACATCGGGTAACTAAGCGCAGGGCCACGCTTAGTAACCCGATGTTTACCCTGGTTACCATCCTAAAGTAAAAAAAAACAAACACTACATACTTACCTACAGCCGTCTGTCCTCCAGCGCTGTGCTCTGCTCTCCTCCTGCACTGGCTGTGAGCGTCGGTCAGCCGGAAAGCAGAGCGGTGACGTCACCGCTCTGCTTTCCGGCCGCTGTGCTCACAGTCAGTACAGGAGGAGAGCAGAGCACAGCGCTGGAGGACAGACGGCTGTAGGTAAGTATGTAGCGTTTGTTTTTTTTTACTTTAGGATAGTAACCAGGGTAAACATCGGGTTACTAAGCGCGGCCCTGCTCTTAGTTACCCGATGTTTACCCTGGTTACCGGCATCGTTGGTCGCTGGAGAGCGGTCTGTGTGACAGCTCTCCAGCGACCAAACAGCGACGCTGCAGCGATCCGGATCGTTGTCGGTATCGCTGCAGCGTCGCTAAGTGTGACGGTACCTTTAGTGACGTCATCTCCAAAGGGCCTAATCAGACAAACTCCTGTGATGGTGTATTAGGTCCATAATGTGCTCAGTTGTGGTTTGTTTGGCGTTTTCTACCATCCAGTTCCTCAAACTCCTGTGATTTCTAAAATTTGCACTTGCTGCTCCTCAAGACCTACTGGTTAACCCATCATTTGCTGTAAGTATTACAAACTGACCATTCTGTTTACATTGCAAGCTTCACTGCAGCTTTCATATGTGGTTTTTACAACCTGCATCTAAAACCCAATTTACATAATCTGTTGACCTTTCATCCGTTCTCTTTTAGGCCGTGTGCACACGTACAGTATTTTTCGCGTTTTTTTTTTGCGTTTTTTTCGCTATAAAAACGTGATAAAAACGCGAAAAAAAGCTTACATATGCCTCCTATTATTTACAATGTATTCTGCATTTTTTGTGCAAATGTTGAATTTTTTTCCGCGAAAAAATCGCATCGCAGAAAAAAAAAAAGCAACATGTTCATTAAATTTGCGGAATTGCGGTGACTCCGCACACCTAGGAATGCATTGATCTGTTTACTTTCCGCATGGGGCTGTGCACACCATGCGGGAAGTAAGCAGATTATGTGCGGTTGCAGAAAATTTCCGGTTTTCTTCAGGAAATTTCTGCAAGAAATCCTGACGTGTGCACATACCCTCAATGGTCACTCTTGTCTCCGTGGCTTGTGGCGTGATCTGCTCTGCTTGTTTGCCATCCAACATTGCCAGTTGTTCAGGTTCTTTCTTCTCTGTCATCTCCCTTAGGCCATGACTTGATCCTGACCTGTGACTTGGTAGATCCATCACATCAGGTGAGCCAAGGGTTTAGTATCTGTTGTAGAATTGTCACAGTCTCTTCCACTCTGTGATCTGCGGCTGGTCGTAGAAATGAGCTACGATAATTAACTAAAAGTTCTTCTCAACACCACCAGTCCAACTCGACCTCATAGAATGGAATATACTTACTAAGAAAAAAAAAGTTTTCCATGAAAAATTGCATAATTTTCTGTTTCAAAGAAAACATAAAATGGTCTAGAAACAAATAATTTTGTCTCGACTGTTCTTGATGTGCCTATATACTCCTTAGTTCACTGTTGGCCATATGTTCCTTCAGTCTTCTATACCTCACGACATACCCTATACACAAGCTGAACTCACTTGTATTTTCAGTGAAGAAAGCAGATACACCAATATCAGACCCCTCTGGTGGCAGAATACCTCCTACAGTTAAGGTACCGTCACACTAAGCGACGCTGCAGCGATACCGACAACGATCCGGATCGCTGCAGCGTCGCTGTTTGGTCGCTGGAGAGCTGTCACACAGACCGCTCTCCAGCGACTAACAATCCCGAGGTCCCCGGTAACCAGGGTAAACATCGGGTTACTAAGCGCAGGGCCGCGCTTAGTAACCCGATGTTTACCCTGGTTACCATCGTAAAAGTAAAAAAAACAAACGCTTCATACTTACCTTCCGCTGTCTGTCCCTGGCGCTCTGCTTCTCTGCTCTGGCTGTGAGCGTCGGGCAGCCGGAAAGCAGAGCGGTGACGTCACAGCTCTGCTTTCCGGCCGCTGTGCTCACAGCCAGAGCAGAGAAGCACAGCGCCGAGGACAGACAGCGGTAGGTAAGTATGTAGTGGTTGTTTTTTTTACATTAACGATGGTAACCAGGGTAAACATCGGGTTACTAAGCGCGGCCCTGCGCTTAGTAACCCGATGTTTACCCTGGTTACCAGCGAAGACATCGCTGAATCGGTGTCACACACGCCGATTCAGCGATGTCAGCGGGAGATCCAGCGACGAAACAAAGTTCTGGACTTTCTTCCCCGACCAGCGATATCACAGCAGGATTCTGATCGCTGCTGCCTGTCACACTGGACGATATTGCTAGCCAGGACGCTGCAACGTCACGGATCGCTAGCGATATCGTCTAGTGTGACGGTACCTTAACAAAGGATAGGGTATTTTGAAATCCAACAGGACCCATCCTTATCGGCCATCTAAGAAAAGTTGTGACATTCCAAATTGTCAGGTTCAGCAGACACAAATCTAATCTATACGGGCACCGGTTGCAGCAGATCTAGGCTAAAGAAACCGCTTGATATTTGGGTCCTCCTAAATAAAGTATGGTGACCTGCAATAGAGTCACAAATACTTTTCCACCGATACCGAAGAATATGAAAAGTTACTTTCTGTCTTGCGGAAAACTTCCCAATATGTTTAATATTCCGTTACCGCCAGCTTGGTCCTGTGTTAACATTCGCACCACGGTCACAGCGTCTTATCTCATGGGTGTCAAAGATCTGATTTCAGAGGTGACAGGATCAGCTTTTGTTCTGAAAATGTTAGGGCAGCGAGAAGCGAGGAAAGGCGGCTATATCTGCGTCTGTACGATGTTATCAGCCGCTCGGTGACATTATACCGGACAAAGGAACCTGTGTCACCGGCTACGAGGCTAATGAAATGTCAATTAATAAAGTTCACATGCATATAGATGAGTATATTCCGCAGGGAGGATAGATCACTCCAGACGTCTCATGTACCCTGTCAATCACTGGATGTTTACTGAGATATGGCAGAGGCCTTCATAACAGCATCATGTGCGTGTCCCGGAGAAAATGGTGCAGACGTACCTATAAGTAGTGAATGTTCCCCAGTAACTTTGGGAGAGGAAATGAGGATATACGAAAAGGGAGTTGTGGGGAAACATTACAGCAAATTGTCCTCACTTATCCTTTCTCCTCTTATCAAGTTGTCTTCTATCCATGAGATCCATCGATCCTCAGAACGGGGATCTAAAATGTCCCGTTAGAACTTCTCCACTCATTTCTTGTGGGACTGCTGGAGATAGTTGGCTACAGTGCCACTCTACAATATCGACTTTGGTCCGGCACTTGCTTGGCATTAGTTTCACAATAATAATCAGAATTCTGATGTCAATACTAACACTTGGACAAGGCTGGAAGAAGATGGAGGAGAATTCACGACTGATGGATGGAATCTGTGGAACGCCCATGATGCCGGGCTTGGAAACTGAAGCTGGTCAGAGTATGTTTATCGGGTGCTACCTTGGCTCGTTACGGTGATTCCAGGCTGCAGCTAATTGCACACAAGTCAGTCACACGATGTCAGATGCAGTGCGCATTTAACGCTGGCAAAAACTTGGATATTGTTCTCAACGAAACTTCAAAGATATCACTGTTAATGCTTAATAATAAATCCAAAGTCCTGTATTGTAGGCCTGACTCAGGGCTGTGATCAAGAAGCACACACCCAGGTAGATTACTACTGATCTTGTGATAAGTTTCAATCATTTAAAGGGAACCTGTCAGCAGGATTGTGCTCAGTGACTACAGACAGTGTCAGGTCGGCACCGTAAGGCCTTTAAGGCTATCTCGCGCTGGATGAAATATTAATATATATACATATATGTGTCTACTGACATATATATAGAGAGAGAGAGACAGTATATATGTTGTTACGATCGATTTTTTGACAACATGGATCCATTGTATGTCCGTATGTCGGTTTTGCAAGCCTGCGATAAAATCTCGCAGTACGGATGCCATACGGATTACATACGGAGGATGCCATGCGCAAAATACGCTGACACACCCTGCCTACGGAGGAGATACGGACCACTATTTTGGGGACTTTTCTGCGTATTACGGCTGTAAATTACGGACCGTATTTTTATACGCTGAGTGTGACGCCGGCCTTATACTGATTACAGCGATACCTGGTGATGGAATCCGTCTTGTGGTTGTTGTGTAATTTTTATTTGCAGTTTTCAGTTAATGAGATTCTCGCTCTTCAGTTCGGGGCTGGACTGTGGAGGTCTTCATGTGGTGCTCTGCTTACATATTTTTTATTTTACATACTCCATAGAATATAATACAAAAAAACAAAACAAATCACATTCATCAGGCAGTGGCGGCACCTCTGCTGTAGCACGATACGGTGGATAATATCCCTCGTTTCATTTTATTTAGACGTGTAGTTTTTTTGAAAAAAAAAATCTTCATCAAAATGCCTCCGGTGGCCATGGCTGCGCAGTACCATCTATCATTTTCCAATAGTTGCTACTGCGCAGCTGCTGCCGCCGGCGACATTTTGCTACAGAAAAAAAATTGGGCTCCATCAAGATGTTGCTGGTGGTGCTTGTGCAGTAGCATCTATCAGAACGCCGATGCTTCTCACTAAATTAGAATATCATCAAAGAGTTAATTTATTTCAGTTCTTCAATTCAAAAAGTGAAACTCATATATTCTATAGAGTCATTACAGTGATTTATTTCACTTGTTTATTTCTGTTAATGAAGTTTTCTTAACCACCCACCCAGTTCTCAAATTCAGTCCTAAAAATGCAGCAAAATAATGCTGTATATGAACATGGCCTCAAATCTGCGAAGAAAAAACAAGCAATGTGTGCATGAGACTTCAGGAATCTCATTGAATTTACTGGTATTAGGAAAACCTTCAGATTTTGTGACAAAACTGCAAATAAAAAAAAAAGTGACAAAAATGCAACGAGTGCACATATCCTGTCATTTCGGGAGAACTTGCATTAGAATGTGTGTGTCTGCTTCCAGCTCCTCCCTCCATAGAATCTTATGAGCACCAACCGTCATCTTCTATCTCTGTAATGGAAAGTGTCTGCCATTCGAACCTTTCAAGAACTCAAGTCTTGTGTTTCTACTACTCTAGTCCTGCACCATCCTGACATGAACAGACCATTCTCTTGTAAAATTCCTCTAGAGCAAGAAATTATCCCTGTGGATTTTTCTCCAGCAAATGTTCTACAGCAGAGTGGAATTATTCCATTGGTGACCGTGAATTCTTAGCCAAAAAAGGCCTTGAGGAATGGCGACATCTTCTTGAAGGAGCTAAGTTCCAAGTGACTATCTATATGGACCACAAAAACCTGGAGCATCTTCAGTCTGCTCATAGGCTGAATCAACTTCAAGCTTGATGGTCGCTCTTTTTCTCATGATTTGATTTCATGATTTGATGCTCTATCCAGGTCCTTTAATTCAACTAATGCTTCTGATGATGATCTGCCTTCACATGTTCACATGTAATTGAACCTGAACATATTGTTGCTGCCATCTCTTCCTCCTCCAGTTTACCACCTAATGAACTTTCTATGGCTTTAAAAGCACTCTTCTGGAAGACAACATGTCAGGGAGTTTTTATCACCCTGCCCTCAGTGTGGCACTTCAAGAACATCTCAGTCCTCTTCAGCCTCTTTATATTCCACAAGAACCTTCGGCTGAGATCTCTATGGACTTTGTCACCGATCTTCCTGAGGCACAGAGGTTCACTACTATCTGGTCGTGGTTCACCATTTCTCCAAAATGTCTCATTTTGTGCCCTTACCAGGTCTTCAATCTTCTCCACGGTTGGCTGAAGTGTTTTTTAAAATAATTTTTTTCTGGTTCCATGGTCTTCCAGCTTGTATCATCTCTGACCGTGGTGTGCAATTTGTTTCCAGGTTCTGGCGAGGGCTCTGCAAGAACTTAAAACTTTCTATGGATTGCTCATCAGACTATTAACCCCAAAGTAATGGGTAGACTGAAAGAATTAATCAATTCATGGAACAATAGTTACGAATATTCTCCAACTCGCACCAAAATAAGTGGCCAGACCTGCTTCCTTGGGCTGAATTTGTCCGTAACTATTCTGTTTCATAGTCTACTGGGAGATCTCCAGTTGTTATGGTGTTTGGCAAACAACCTCGTCTCCCTCTGCTTATTCCAGCTAAAAGTTTACTTTTTGCTATGAACAATGTCTATCAGTACATCCATAATATCTGGACTGAGCTACAAGCTAATTTAGCTGCAGCAAAAGCTAGGAAGAGTGCTGACAAACACCAACGACCTGTTCCCATCATTGCCACCAAAGATAAGGTATGCTTTCTACAAAAAAACATCTGATTGAAGACTGATTGTAAAAAAAAAAAAAAAAAAAACTGGCACCCTGTGTCTTCCAGTACCTCATCTACCTGTCTCCCTGCAGCTTCCAGTACTTTAGCTACCTGTCGGCGCAGCTACCTGTCTCTGGCTTCAAGTACTTCAGCTACCTGTCAGCCTGCATCTTCCTGTACCTCAGCTACCTGTCAGCTTCATCTTCCAGTACCTCAGCAACCTGTCAGCCTGCGGCTTCCAGTACCTCAGTTACCTATCTGCCTGCGGCTTCCCGTACTTTATCTACTTTTCAGCCTGTGGCTTCCAGTACCTCAGTTACCTGTCTGCCTGTGGCTTCCTGTACTTTAGCTACTTTTCAGCCTACGGCTTCCAGTACTTCAGTTACCTGTCTACCTGCGGCTTCTTGTTATCTGGGTAATGCGTGCCTCACCCATCTGTTGCACTGATGCATGTGTACTCACCTGAAGCTTGGGCTTGGAGGATCCACCTCACGTATTGGGTAGGAGAGATGCAGGGCCGCCATCAGGGCATTACAGCCGTGACTGGCGTAAGGGGCCCGGTGAGCAGAGGGGGCCCGCATCGGGCCCCCTCTTACCTGCTCACCGGGCCCCTACCGGCAGCCGCAGGCTGAACCGGGCCCTTAGCGGCGGCCGGCGCTGCAGCTGTACGCTATTGACATGCGGGCCCGCGCCCGCACGTCAATAGTTAACAGCCGCCAGCCGCAGCGTGCAGGTCGCCGGCGTCTGACGTCATTGTCAGTCGCCGGCGAGTGCACAGTGCAGCTGCGTGGAGAGATCAGGAGCGCGGCAGGTAAGTAGAACTTTTTTTTTTTTCTATTAAGAGCGGAGAGCGGCGATCGGGGGGGGGGGGGGGGTTTGGGCAGAAGGCTGGACACAGAGGGGGCAGAAGGCAGCTGGACACAGGGGGGCAGTAAAGCTGGACACAGAGGGGGCAGAAGGCAGCTGGACACAGGGGGGCAGAAGGCAGCTGGACACAGAGGGGGCAGAAGGCAGCTGGACACAGGGGGGCAGAAGGCAGCTGGACACAGATGGGGCAGAAGGCAGCTGGACACAGGGGGCAGAAGGCAGCTGGACACAGGGGGGCAGAAGGCAGCTGGACACGGGGGCAGAAGGCAGCTGGACACAGAGGGGGCAGAAGGCAGCTGGACACAGGGGGGCAGAAGGCAGCTGGACACAGATGGGGCAGAAGGCAGCTGGACACAGAGGGGGCAGAAGGCAGCTGGACACAGATGGGGCAGAAGGCAGCTGGACACAGAGGGGGCAGAAGGCAGCTGGACACAGGGGGGCAGAAGGCAGCTGGACACAGGGGGGCAGAAGGCAGCTGGACACAGAGGGGGCAGAAGGCAGCTGGACACAGGGGGGCAGAAGGCAGCTGGACACAGATGGGGCAGAAGGCAGCTGGACACAGAGGGGGCAGAAGGCAGCTGGACACAGGGGGGCAGAAGGCAGCTGGACACAGGGGGGCAAAAGGCAGCTGGACACAGAGGGGGCAGAAGGCAGCTGGACACAGGGGGGCAGTAAAGCTGGACACGGGGGCAGAAGGCAGCTGGACACAGAGGGGGCAGAAGGCAGCTGGACACAGGGGGGCAGAAGGCAGCTGGACACAGGGGGGCAGAAGGCAGCTGGACACAGAGGGGGCAGAAGGCAGCTGGACACAGGGGGGCAGAAGGCAGCTGGACACAGGGGGGCAGAAGGCAGCTGGACACAGAGGGGGCAGAAGGCAGCTGGACACAGGGGGGCAGAAGGCAGCTGGACACAGGGGGGCAGAAGGCAGCTGGACACAGGGGGGCAGAAGGCAGCTGGACACAGAGGGGGCAGAAGGCAGCTGGACACAGGGGGGCAGTAAAGCTGGACACAGGGGGGCAGAAGGCAGCTGGACACAGAGGGGGCAGAAGGCAGCTGGACACAGGGGGGCAGAAGGCAGCTGGACACAGAGGGGGCAGAAGGCAGCTGGACACAGGGGGGCAGAAGGCAGCTGGACACAGAGGGGGCAGAAGGCAGCTGGACACGGGGGCAGAAGGTCGCTGGACACGGGGGCAGAAGGCCTCTGGACACAGGGGGGCAGAAGGCCGCTGGACACAGGGGGGCAGTAAAGCTGGACACAGAGGGGGCAGTAAAGCTGGACACGGGGGGGCAGAAAGCTGGACACGGGGGGGGCAGAAAGCTGGACACAGAGGGGGCAGAAGGCAGCTGGACACAGAGGGGGCAGAAGGCAGCTGGACACAGAGGGGGCAGAAGGCAGCTGGACACAGGGGGGCAGAAGGCAGCTGGACACAGGGGGGCAGAAGGCAGCTGGACACAGAGGGGGCAGAAGGCAGCTGGACACAGAGGGGGCAGAAGGCAGCTGGACACGGGGGCAGAAGGCAGCTGGACACAGAGGGGGCAGAAGGCAGCTGGACACAGAAGGGGCAGAAGGCCGCTGGACACGGGGGGCAGTAAAGCTGGACACGGGGGGGGCAGAAGGCCGCTGGACACAGAGGGGGCAGTAAAGCTGGACACAGGGGGCAGTAAAGCTGGACACGGGGCAGTAAATCTGGACACAGAGGGGGCAGTAAATCTGGACACAGAGGGGGCAGTAAATCTGGACACAGAGGGGGCAGTAAATCTGGACACAGAGGGGGCAGTAAATCTGGACACAGAGGGGGCAGTAAAGCTGGACACAGAGGGGGCAGTAAAGCTGGACACAGAGGGGGCAGTAAAGCTGGACACGGGGGGGGCAGAAAGCTGGACACGGGGGGGCAGAAAGCTGGACACTGGGGGGGCAGAAAGCTGGACACGGGGGGGGGCAGAAAGCTGGACACGGGGGGGGGGGGCAGAAAGCTGGACACATGGGGGGCAGAAAGCTGGACACATGGGGGGCAGAAAGCTGGACAGAGATGGGGCAGAGTGCTGGACAGAGATGGGGCAGAGTGCTGGACAGAGATGGGGCAGAGTGCTGGACAGAAATTGGGCAGAGTGCTGGACAGAGATGGGGCAGAGTGCTGGACAGAGATGGGGCAGAGTGCTGGGCAGAGTGCTGGACAGAGATGGGGCAGAGTGCTGGACAGAGATGGGGCAGAGTGCTGGACAGAGATGGGGCAGAGTGCTGGACAGAGATGGGGCAGAGTGCTGGACAGAGATGGGGCAGAGTGCTGGACAGAGATGGTGCAGGATTGGAAACAGATGGGGCAGGATGGATACGATGTAGACAGATGGGGCAGGATGGGGAGATCATATGGGGTAGAATGGATACTCATGAGGGCAGGATGAGAGAACATATGGCTGGAGCCTGAAATGAGACACACGGTGGCCAGGATGGCGAATATTACCATAGGGGCTAATTAAGGGATATTATTATTGCAGTGATGTATTTATTTCATTTTTTGAGTATACCGTTTTAAATGGGGGGGCGGTCCTGTTACTGTGTAGAGTGATACTATGTTGCCTTCTTCATGTGGTGTAATGTAGAAGTTGGGAAAATTAAGTAATGTGTTCTACAAGCGGAACTCGAGATAACTGTTTTATTTCCTGCAGAGACGAGTCCTGGCTGGATAAAGTGATGGCAGTCTGTGCTGGATGAAAGATGAAGGACTTCACCTAGAGACGTCACTGGTGAGTCAGTGTTACCTATACACTTACACTATACACTGTATACTATATACAGAGGTCCTGTGTACAATGTCACCAGTGATCACTGTATTATCTATACATTATATACAGAGCTCCTGTGTGTAATGTCACCAGTGATCACTGTATTACCTGTACACAGACACTGCTTACTAATTACAGATCTCCTGTGCATAATGGCACTGATGGTGATAGTATTGTGGGTTTTTTTTGTATTACTGATCAGTATTGTAGTATTCAGTCATTGTTGGTAATATGTGGTCTGGTCGTGATGTGGAGGTAATATGTGGTCTGGTCATGGTGTAGCGGTATTTGTTCCTTGTATTTTATATTATTCGATCACTGTGGTGGTAATATGTCATCTGGTCATAGTGTTGTGGTATTTGTTCCTTGTATGTAGTATTATAGGTCATTTTAAAAATTGAAAAAAATAAATAAAAATATACCTAAATTGTATTGCATATTTTAACAAATATTTAGTAGGTTACAGTAGAGTAGGGCCCGGCCAAAAGTGTCTACCTTGTTGTGGTGGCGGCTTAAAAAATCTTTTGGCCAAAACAAAAGCTGCCGGCTATATGTGTGATCTGGTGATGGGAACTGTCAATGTGTGATTGGTGAGAAGTGGAGATTTTCCAAGAGAGAGTGGTGGGACTGTGGACAGTTCGTGGGGTGGAGCCTGGAGGCGGGGCTGTGGTGGAGCCTGGGCGGAGTTTCAAGGGGGCCCCGAAAATTTTGCCAGTATGGGGCCCCGAAATTTCTAGTGGCAGCCCTGGAGAGATGGAAGGACTTTTGACAAGTGTTGCCCATGTTATGCCCACAAGGTCTTGCACTCCAGCTTGGTTTTCTCAGAGCGGACAGACTAGATGCAGCGGGGTAGATTTGCCAGTAGGCCCCTATGATGTCATTAATTGGGGATAAATGATAAGTGACATCACTAGAGTGAATATTTGTAATCTTCGGTGCACAGTGTGCAATGGTGTCCGGCAGACTTGTCAAGTAGTAAATGAATGATTTTCTGCTACTGGCGAGCTCTGAATAATTCCAGGTTGATTATGCTTTAGAAAGGTTATCTCTCCGTTCAGAGCAGGTCCGGGAGGGGGTCGCAGAACGAAGGTGCTTATCTCTTCCTCAGGACCTCGCCGCCTCCTTATAAGAGGGTGACCAGCAGTCCTGAAGATGTTCTCATTCCTGTTGCTGCCGTCCAGGGACCGTCCAGCATAATGCGGCAGCGACTGGCGCCAGCTCTCTTGACACTTCTGTGGTTGTTGACCCTGCACGGCAGCGCCCGTGGCAGTGCGAGAGTACCAACAATTGGGGTGAAGCTATGCGGACGAGAATTCATACGGGCGGTCATCTTTACATGTGGAGGGTCCCGGTGGAGACGAAATGATGCCATGCAAACAGGTGGGTAAAATACATCTTTATAAATATACACGGTGCGGATTTCAGAGACCGTATCATAAGCTTAGATACACCAGATCAGACGACAGTCATTCACATAAGACATTAAGTAATTCCAGCTTAGCACGGGATCTGCTTAGATACACCAGCTTAGCTGCAGCTTGTCCCTGGATAATGACTCAGTAATATTACACGATGGGTATCACCATGGCTAACTGGTTGGCACCATAACCTTACAGCAATGGCGTCTTGGGTTCAAGTCCTACTTGGGACAACATCTGTATGGATGCAGTGTTTTTCTGAAATGGCATCACGTAGACCCTCCCGGGACCCCCAATTACTGCCAGGCAGGGGAGCTGTGCTCTGTTGGTTTTCAGTATGGAAATCTCCAAGCTAATGGCGTACAATTTATCTTGTATGATCAGCTAACTTTTTCCTACAGGTTATTCAAGGTCTCAATTCTTCTTTATGACTGAGGTGCCCCTTACTGATGGGGTCAATTTCCTTTTTTTTTTTTTTGTCCCCTTCCAGAAGCCATAACTTTTTTTATGCCAGCAACATAGCCATATGACAGCTTGTTTTTTTTTGTTTTCTTTCTCTTACATTTCTTATCATTATTTAATGTTCTGGGGGAAAAAAATCCAAGTAGGGTGAAATGGCGAGAAAAAAATTGCGATTTTTTTTTTTTTTTAATGTAATTACTTTTTCATTGGAATAATGGGGGTGATACAACACACAGATGTAAGGAAAAAAAATATTTCATGGGAAATGTATATTTGCTAAACCTGACATGTAAGGAGAGGTGCCAGGTACTTTTTAGGTTTATGATTAACCCGACTAACTACAAACTGCCTGGAATTCGTCATAGTTATTTGTTACATTTTTTGACCTCCAAATGGGAATAAATTTACAGGACAATATTACCCAAATTAGGCTTATGCCTGAGTACAGACAGCATTTAGGTTGGAATCTAACAATTATGCATCTGCCTTAAAGGGGTTGTCCAATGACACAAAGTTATGATAGGTGATAACAGATCGGTGAGGGTCTGACCATTGAATTCCCCACCGATCGGTAGAACAGGGCACTTGTATCGCCGTTAGAATGGAGCAGTAGAGCACATACTCCACCGCCGCTCCATGTATTCTCCATGGGGATGACGGAAAAAGCCGCCATGGATAATGAATGAAGCAATGGTCGGCATGCGCACTTCCGTTCCATTCTAAGGGATAAAAGTGCCTCGTTCTGCCATTTGGAGAACCTTCACCAATCTGTAAGGTGCCACCAATTCTATGGATAGGGGATCACTTCTCTTCACCACTTAGCTTTGATCAATAGTTCTTCAGTTCTTTGCATCTGAAAGGAAAACTACCACAAAATTATCCATTGGGCCATGATGCAGTTAGGTCCACTGTTATTAGCCAGACCCCACCACGAAAAAAACAAAACAAACCAAGGTGGCACAATAAGCGGGACAGAAATTCTATACAGCTTGTATGTTCTGGGCAATGATCGGGTAAGCTAATTTTGCCTCCATGGCAGGAGGGTTGTGATTGACTGTTACTCTTCTGCAGAGAAGCCTCCAGTCTTCACCATTTACACCTTCACATTTGCCCAAATAACGGGGACAGTTGGGAGGTATATTGGAAGCAGAAGTCATCCCACAAAACAACAAGCCTCGTGGGGCTACGTTGCCCCCATTGGGACATATAGATATCAAGTAAGGGGCCACCGTTGACTATCCACCATGACTTCACATTGCGATGGAGTTGTCTTTGTCTTTAGAGGTTCATTATTTACTTTTTATCTTTCTGTGTTACATTGCGTGTTCTACTATGTGACGTCTCAGCAGAACATCGAGTTCTTTGGTTTTTCTGTGGGTAAAAACCATCTGTCGGCCGCTCTGTTGTCACCTCTGAGCTCAAACCACAAAAGTAGCTAACATTACAATTCACTTATTATTATTATTATTAGTAGTATTATTTTTAAACATGACATTTTTGTGGATATACCTTATTTCACTAACCGATCCAATGCAAAAGATGGTCACTCCCATCATGGTTTACCCTGGTAGGAGCTTTCTCATGGTCTCATTGACATCTACGCTAACTAATGTAGTGTATATGAACAGCAAAGAAATGAAGGGAAAGGGACCTACTGCTCCGGCTGGCATTTTTTCCACCTCTATTGTCGCCCATAATCTATACAAACCCACTGAAAAACAAACTGAAATATATTTTGTATGGAAAATAAAAATAAACAACTAATAATGTGGTTGCATGAACCTACACACCCTTACACTAATACTTTGTTGAAGTCCCCTTTAAATTTATTACATCATTTAGTCTTTTTGGGTCGCGGGTCTATCATCGCGGCACATCTAGAATTGGCGATCTTTGCCCGCTCCTCCTTGTAGTAGCTCCATATGTCAGACTGAGCATGTCCTGTGTACCGTGCCCTCTTCTGAACACCCACAGATTGCAATGGTATTCATGTCTGGGCTCTGGCCAGGCCATTCCAAAAGTATGATCTCCTGATGAAGCAATAAGTTTGTTGAGGTCGCTTAGGGTCTTTGTTGTGTTGAAAGGTGAAATTCAGCTTCAGTTTCAGCCTTTTAGCAGAGGCCTGAAGGGTTTGTTGCAAAATTGACTGATATTTGGAACTGTTAATAATTTCCTCCACCTTGACTAATTCCTCAGTTCCAGGGGTCGAAAAGCACAACACTGCCCCCACCATGCCTCACTGTAGGGATGGTGATCTTCTGGTGCTGTGCAATGTCAGCTTTACACGATTTGGAATAATGGACAAAAAGTTGAACCTTGTTCTCATAAGATCATAACACATTTTCCCACATACTTTTTACTGATTTGATGTATATTTTGGCAAAGCATAGCCAGACTTGGATGTTTTTTACTTTTTAATAAAAGGCTTCTGAATTGCCATCCTCCCGCACAGTCCGGGTATATGTTGAATACGGGAGATTGTTATCACGTGCAATTCACAATCAGTACATTCCAGAAATTCCTGCAGCATCTTTAATGTTGCTGTCAGCCTATTGGCAGCCTCCGGGAATAGTTTTCTTCTTTTCTTTTCATCAATTTCTGAGCAACGTCCATTTTTAGGTAATGCCGCTTTTGCGACGAATTTAAGCCACTTCTTGATGACGTCTTCACAGTGCTCCATTGTATAATGTCTAGGAATTTTTTCTACCCTTTACCATTATTATTATTATTATTATTATTATTACCCTTCTCCTGACTGATAACTTTTACCTATGAGGTCCTTTTGCTGTGTTGTCAGCTGTTGTTATAAAATGCAACTAAGAAAATGTCAGGAAAATCTTCCTAGAACAGCGAAACTTTACACGAGGCTAATCAGAATCCCTGTAAATAATGGCGGCCGAGCACTGACTACTGTGTAACATGAGGGTAAATGTGATTGGGGATGTTGTGATGTTCAGAATTAGCCAATAATAACAGGGTGCTCACACTTATGCAACCACATTGTTTTAGTTTTGTTATTTTTATTTTCCCCCTGAAAATGATTTCAGTTTAGATTTGTACAGAATATGGGGGACAGTAAAGGTGGAAAAAGTCCTGACGTTTTTCTTCTTCACGTGTTTTTTTTTTTTTTGCTCCCTATGCAAGTCACACTTTTTTATAATATGTTTTATGGGGAAGAGATAAACTGAGGAATACGTGTGATGCCTGATAAAATTAAGTGAAGAGGAAAACACCAAAAATAAAAAGGAGGCGATTAGAGGTTAGCAATTAGTATCAAGGAACAGAAATAATGATGGTCAGGCCATGAATCAGATCCCAGAGGAAAAATTGAAAGCGGCAGAGTTTACGAGCCGCTAAATGGCTAAGTGGTTGCCTTATAGCATCGGGGTCCCGGGTTCAAATCCCACCAAGAACAACATCAGCAAGGAGTTTGTATGGTCTCCCGTGTTTGCGTGAGTTTCCTCCAGGTTCTCCAGTTTCCTCCCACATTCCAAAGACATACTGATAGGGAATGTAAATTATGAGCCCCAATGGGGACAGCGATGATGATGATGTCGTCTGTTAATCAGGTTGGTAATCAATGGTGCCATGTAAGCAAATAAATAAGAAGCCACACAGTTATGGACTCATCAAATATATCTGACAGCCTCTCCATCTCTGGTGATCAGCAGAAGCAGCCAAATCTTCCTTCTGGATTGTACTTTCTAGTTTTGCTTGTATTTGATAGTTGATTGTTTCCTTTATGGTCATCATGGGGTCATCCTGACGAGCTCCAATAATCGGCACACGTTGCTTCTCCCAGTCTCGCCAGCTTTGGCTCATTCTAGACCTGATTATTTCAGCTTTACAGAAATTTTTGAAGTGGGAAATTACTACCGTAGGTCAACTAAACTTTTTCGAACTATGGTTCCTGAGGATGTTTCCAAGACCCTCAGGATAATTCATTGCTGCATCACCCTCAAAAGATGTGGGAACCCAGGTGCTGAGGACGTGTAGCATTTTAAGGCATTGTTATTGAGCCATTGGTACTGTCTCAGGACAATGGGACAACTCTTCCGTCATTTAGGGCTGCGAACCATCCTGCTCGCTCTACTGGCTAACATGGTACAAAGATATATTTTTTTACTGATTTGGATATTTTACAGCTTTACCTGGCTCCTGTGTTGCTAGAACACACTTGGTAAGCCTAGGAGATGAATGAACATCTATCTGGGTACTTTATGGTACTGTCCAAGGCTGGATTAAATAAGGAACCTAAAGTCCAATTGTCCACCCATTCAGACATAGACTGGCCCACAGGACACTAGAATCAATGTGATATGTGAGAGCCATTAGACAATTTTACCCTTCCCCAGAAGAAAAAGTTGGAGACCAAGACAAGATGATCGACCACCACAGACCCTGTTCTTGCCCAGCAATTAACCACGGCATGATTTTGGTGTTGGGGAGTTAGTGATGGTACCCGCAAGAAACCACATGAACTAGATCTGCGTAGCATTGATCGTAGATCGATTTTAGGTCGGATGCCATCTTTCACACTGACGTTGCATGCCTTGTGTGCTTGTAATCTAACAGAATATTTGGTTTTTTTCAGGTGACCTCGCAGATCTTTTTGGGAATGTAGGACCCACAGATATCAATTCTGATGAAGAAGAAGTATTTAGCGAGTGGGCTTCCAACTTACGACCCCACAACGGTGATATCTTGGACTATGGATCCCCTCAAACCTGGAGAGATCCCACAGGGAGCAGGCACGGAGTACCGGAGGACCCCGTACGGGCGGTGGAAAGGAGAGGAAGGGAAGCAGCACTGGGTTTGTCCAATACATGCTGCAAATGGGGATGTAGTAAAAGTCAGATTAGCTCACTATGCTAAGATTGAACATTGTCCCCTCTTCTGGAGACATCCCCGGGTCAGGGAGGGAAGATCTCAAGAGCGTATGATCAATGTACTGTTCTGAGCCCCCAGTGGGCTGTGACCAATCACATATGTGTCAAATACCGTCTGGTGTGTTATTTATTTGTACATTATCCCACTACATATGGCGCTGTGAAAACCTAGGGTCTATTTTACCATAGAAATAAAAATTCAGAAGTGTCCGACTGTCTAAGTCAAATAACTTATGTCTTGGGGAACTTTTTTTGCACAGCTGTCGATCAACCTTACTGGCATTTACCACTCACCCCCATCCAGAAAACTGTACACACTGCTGGTAGCCCAGATTACCACACCGGTCCCACCTCGCCAAACCCAACAAGGTTGGTAGTGCCGCCATACCTCACCACCAGCCCGAATTGTTGAAAGACAAGTTTTGTCCTGGGACTTTACATGGTGTGAGGCTATCATCATACACTGAGCAGTGGCCATGGGCAGAGTCTATTATTACTATTTGAGGGACCTAATAGGGTGTTCCCCACAGCTAAATGTCATAAATTCGGTGGTGACCACAGATAGCCCCAGTAACAAGGCTTTCTAGGAAGCTGAGATAGGAGTTGTTGCATGTTGGACTCCACACTGCAGAGCTGAACGCGATGACTCCTATTCCTGTTACGTCTCTTCGCCGCTTTCCTTCTGATTCCTGAGCGGTGGTTTGTGGTAATGACTCTCTCGGCAACATCATCCGTTCCCATAACTATTACACAATTGCATGAACAGCGAGTCTCCGGAAATAAGCCTTCATTTTAGATATCCTAATAAAGAGAAGTAATTTTAACCCCTACCTACCCTCTTTGCTGCTGGTGGGACCTGTTGAGAGGTGGTTTTCCACCTTTCAGGACTTGCAGGGGTTGCCTAACAGCTGCGGGGACTCTAACATATTATTCGAGCGCGCCGAAGAGACTCAGCACCCGAGCATGCTCAGATAACACCTTATCCGAATACGTTCCCTGATCAGTACTTTCAGGCTAAAAATCAAGTTGAGAAGAAATGGTGGACACCTTCGATAGCGAGTAGCAAACGGCAATCTCCCCTGACATCATCTTCTCCACACTTACAAGTGTTTTATTAAATGGGATGAGGGGTAACCTGCTGCCAAACACTCCAGGAACTAAATTTAACATGTCCAATCCTCTCCTGTTGGGAAGCCGCCATACACATCAGACGTTCGGCTGATCCCATGGTTTCCCTGCCTATAGTATACCTCCCATAGTGGTGAGGGCCACGCACACACTCACCCACCTGTCCTATATGTGGCTCCTAGAGTAGTGCCACAAGGTCGGAGATTCTGAGACGGAGTCTCCGCAGAGGCCTAACTACAATACATGCAGGGGTTGCAGTCGCTCCTGGGCCCTGGAGCCTAAAAGGCCCGAAAAGTTCCTATAAGCCTATGAAAAGACCAATAGTGTTAGAGGTGCAATAATTGGGGGCCTCATTGGAGCTTTTGGATTGGGGCGCATGGGCTTAATTTTACGCCACTGAGTCTCCACCAATATTAATACGGCCCTAAAGATTTAATACTTCAGGTATTGTTTGTATAGGCGACAAGCGTCCAGAAGAAATGTCCTGCCGAAGTCAAGTGTGCATATATGTAAGGAAAGGGGCGATGGAAAGAAAAGCAACTAAGCCCACCACGGACAGCTATCTGAAGGGTATGGCCACCTTAGGGAGTTAGTGTAAAAGTGGGGTTGGAAGTAGCAAGTGAGAGACCACAAGCTTCATAAAACGTGGGAAACAGCCAGCATGGAACTGACAGATGGCAGGAAAGGGTTAAGTAGACAGTTACCTTAATAATAATATGTGGCGTTATCATACAGCTGCAGGAAGTCAGTAGGGTGCAGCCCCACATGTGGGTGTCGCGAATATTAACATGCAGAGGCCGAGAAAGAAGAGACATAACAAAGTTCCCCGTCACAGAGGCGCTGACCTGAGGGGACAACAAGAGGGTCAGTGGTCATATGGCGACCTCATCACACTGACCACAGGCCCACTGTGAGGAGGGAAGAGGAAGAGGAAGAGAAAAACAGGGCAAGAGGGAAGAAGATGTGCAATACTGTCCCCTACTACAGGTACGTGCAGGATACAGGGAGTAATGGGGGGAGATATAGGGGGGATCTATGGAGTAATAGGAGGGGATATAGGGAGGATATATGAAGTAATAGGAGGAGATATAGGGAGGATATATGGAGTAATAGGGGGAGATATAGGGGGATATATGGAGTAATAGGAGGGGATATAGGGAGGATATATGGAGTAATAGGAGGAGATATAGGAGGATATATGAAGTAATAGGAGGGGATATAGGGAGGATATATGGAGTAATAGGAGGAGATATAGGGAGGATATATGGAGTAATAGGGGGAGATATAGGGGGATATATGGAGTAATAGGAGATATAAGAGGATATATGGAGTAATAGGAGGAGATATAGGGGGATATATGGAGTAATAGGAGGAGATATAGGGAGGATATATGGAGTAATAGGGGGAGATATAGGGGGATATATGGAGTAATAGGAGGAGATATAAGAGGATATATGGAGTAATAGAAGGAGATATAAGAGGATATATGGAGTAATAGAAGGAGATATAGGGGGATATATGGAGTAATAGGAGGAGATATAGGGAGGATATATGGAGTAATAGGAGGAGATATAGGAGGATATATGGAGTAATAGGAGAAGATATAGGAGGATATATGGAGTAATAGGGGGAGATATAGGGGGATATATGGAGTAATAGGAGGAGATATAGGGAGGATATATGGAGTAATAGGAGGAGATATAGGGAGGATATATGGAGTAATAGGAGGAGATATAGGGAGGATATATGGAGTAATAGGAGGAGATATAGGGGGATATATGGAGTAATAGGAGGAGATATAGGGGGATATATGGAGTAATAGGAGGAGATATAGGGGGATATATGGAGTAATAGGAGGAGATATAGGAGGATATATGGAGTAATAGGAGGAGATATAAGAGGATATATGGAGTAATAGGAGGAGATATAGGGGGATATATGGAGTAATAGGAGGAGATATAGGGAGGATATATGGAGTAATAGGAGGAGATATAGGGAGGATATATGGAGTAATAGGAGGAGATATAGGGAGGATATATGGAGTAATAGGAGGAGATATAGGGGGATATATGGAGTAATAGGAGGAGATATAGGGGGATATATGGAGTAATAGGAGGAGATATAAGAGGATATATGGAGTAATAGGGGGAGATATAGGGGGATATATGGAGTAATAGGAGGAGATATAGGGAGGATATATGGAGTAATAGGAGGAGATATAGGGGGATATATGGAGTAATAGGAGGAGATATAGGGAGGATATATGGAGTAATAGGAGGAGATATAGGAGGATATATGGAGTAATAGGGGGAGATATAGGGGGAGATATGGAGTAATAGGAGGAGATATAAGAGGATATATGGAGTAATAGAAGGAGATATAAGAGGATATATGGAGTAATAGAAGGAGATATAGGAGGATATATGGAGTAATAGGAGGAGATATAGGAGGATATATGGAGTAATAGGGGGAGATATAGGGGGATATATGGAGTAATAGGAGGAGATATAAGAGGATATATGGAGTAATAGGAGGAGATATAGGGGGATATATGGAGTAATAGGAGGAGATATAGGAGGATATATGGAGTAATAGGGGGAGATATAGGGGGATATATGGAGTAATAGGAGGAGATATAGGGAGGATATATGGAGTAATAGGAGGAGATATAGGGGGATATATGGAGTAATAGGAGGAGATATAGGGGGATATATGGAGTAATAGGAGGAGATATAGGAGGATATATGGAGTAATAGGGGGAGATATAGGGGGATATATGGAGTAATAGGAGGAGATATAGGGAGGATATATGGAGTAATAGGAGGAGATATAGGGGGATATATGGAGTAATAGGAGGAGATATAGGAGGATATATGGAGTAATAGGAGGAGATATAAGAGGATATATGGAGTAATAGGAGGAGATATAGGGGGATATATGGAGTAATAGGAGGAGATATAAGAGGATATATGGAGTAATAGGAGGAGATATAGGGGGATATATGGAGTAATAGGAGATATAGGGGGATATATGGAGTAATAGGAGGAGATATAGGGGGATATATGGAGTAATAGGAGGAGATATAGGGGGATATATGGAGTAATAGGGGGAGATATAGGGGGATATATGGAGTAATAGGAGGAGATATAGGGAGGATATATGGAGTAATAGGAGGAGATATAGGGGGATATATGGAGTAATAGGAGGAGATATAGGGAGGATATATGGAGTAATAGGAGGAGATATAGGGGGATATATGGAGTAATAGGAGATATAGGGGGATATATGGAGTAATAGGAGGAGATATAGGGGGATATATGGGGTAATAGGAGAAGATATAGGGGGATATATGGAGTAATAGGAGATATAGGGGGATATATGGAGTAATAGGAGGAGATATAGGGAGGATATATGGAGTAATAGGGGGAGATATAGGGGGATATATGGAGTAATAGGAGGAGATATAAGAGGATATATGGAGTAATAGGAGGAGATATAGGGGGATATATGGAGTAATAGGAGGAGATATAAGAGGATATATGGAGTAATAGGAGGAGATATAGGGGGATATATGGAGTAATAGGAGATATAGGGGGATATATGGAGTAATAGGAGGAGATATAGGGGGATATATGGGGTAATAGGAGAAGATATAGGGGGATATATGGAGTAATAGGAGATATAGGGGGATATATGGAGTAATAGGAGGAGATATAAGAGGATATATGGAGTAATAGGAGGAGATATAGGGGGATATATGGAGTAATAGGAGGAGATATAAGAGGATATATGGAGTAATAGGAGGAGATATAGGGGGATATATGGAGTAATAGGAGATATAGGGGGATATATGGAGTAATAGGAGGAGATATAGGAGGATATATGGAGTAATAGGAGGAGATATAGGGGGATATATGGAGTAATAGGAGGAGATATAAGAGGATATATGGAGTAATAGGAGGAGATATAGGGGGATATATGGAGTAATAGGAGATATAGGGGGATATATGGAGTAATAGGAGGAGATATAGGGAGGATATATGGGAGTAATAGGAGGAGATATAGGGGGATATATGGAGTAATAGGAGATATAGGGGGATATATGGAGTAATAGGAGGAGATATAGGGAGGATATATGGAGTAATAGGGGTGATATAGGGGGATATATGGAGTAATAGGAGGAGATATAGGAGGATATATGGAGTAATAGGAGGAGATATAGGGAGGATATATGGAGTAATAGGAGGAGATATAGGGAGGATATATGGAGTAATAGGAGGAGATATAGGAGGATATATGGAGTAATAGGAGGGGAGATATAGGGAGGATATATGGAGTAATAGGAGGAGATATAGGGAGGATATATGGAGTAATAGGAGGAGATATAGGAGGATATATGGAGTAATAGGAGGAGATATAGGGGGATATATGGAGTAATAGGAGGAGATATAGGAGGATATATGGAGTAATAGGAGGAGATATAGGAGGATATATGGAGTAATAGGAGGAGATATAGGAGGATATATGGAGTAATAGGAGGAGATATAGGAGGATATATGGAGTAATAGGAGGAGATATAGGGGGATATATGGAGTAATAGGAGGAGATATAGGGAGGATATATGGAGTAATAGGAGGAGATATAGGGAGGATATATGGAGTAATAGGGGGAGAGTATAGGGAGGATATATGGAGTAATAGGAGGAGATATAGGGAGGATATATGGAGTAATAGGGGGGAGATATAGGGAGGATATATGGAGTAATAGGAGGAGATATAGGAGGATATATGGATTATAGGGGGAGATAGAGGGGGATATATGGAGTAATAGGAGGAGATATAGGAGGATATATGGAGTAATAGGAGGAGATATAGGAGGATATATGGAGTAATAGGAGGAGATATAGGAGGATATATGGAGTATAGGAGGAGATATAGGGAGGATATATGGAGTAATAGGAGGAAGATATAGGGAGGGATATATGGAGTAATAGGAGGAGATATAGGAGGATATATGGAGTAATAGGAGGAGATATAGGAGGATATATGGAGTAATAGGAGGAGATATAGGAGGATATATGGAGTAATAGGGGAGATAGGAGGATATATGAGTAATAGGAGGAGATATAGGGAGGATATATGGAGTAATAGGAGGAGATATAGGGAGGATATATGGAGTAATAGGAGGAGATATAGGGAGGATATATGGAGTAATAGGAGGAGATATAGGGAGGATATATGGAGTAATAGGAGGAGATATAGGGGGATATATGGAGTAATAGGAGGAGATATAGGAGGATATATGGAGTAATAGGAGGAGATATAGGAGGATATATGGAGTAATAGGAGGAGATATAGGAGGATATATGGAGTAATAGGAGGAGATATAGGAGGATATATGGAGTAATAGGGAGGAGATATAGGGAGGATATATGGAGTAATAGGAGGAGATATAGGAGGATATATGGAGTAATAGGAGGAGATATAGGGAGGATATATGGAGTAATAGGAGGAGATATAGGGAGGATATATGGAGTAATAGGGAGGAGATATAGGGGGATATATGGAGTAATAGGAGGAGATTAGGGAGGATATATGGAGTAATAGGAGGAGATATAGGAGGATATATGGGGTAATAGGAGGAGATATAGGGAGGATATATTGGGTTGTAATAGGGGGAGGGATTATAGGAGGATAGTGATGGAGTAATAGGGGAGATATAGGGGGA